>NC_133647.1:2156734-2442105 GCF_009905375.1 Apium graveolens | reverse complement strand
GTTTAATCCAAGTGTCCTTGATGAATGAGTAGACTACAATATCAAATCAACATTTGAGCGTGGCCACGCATTTCATAGTCTAGCTCACACAAGAGGCCAATAATATCACTCCTCAAATAGGAGGGTTAAATCCCATCTAGATCATTCATATTTCTCATACGATTCATAATACCCAATGTCCACTTTTATCATTACCCGGTCAAGGATAACTTTTAATGGAATCAATGTATATTAATTCTCGTATAGAAATATAATGACTTCATGTCTAAGGACCATTACATCATTATCACTGTGAGAATTACTTATGACACAACAGACATGTAGAATATCATATTGGGTCTGTCCAGCACCATGTACATATACATCTGCCTGTGTTTTTGACTTTAGTATCACTATACCTATGATCAATGAGATGTGATCATCAGTCAACAAACACACCAGTCTTAATGCATTATTATTTTCCCTTAATAATAATACTCGACTAGGGACCTTTAGGAATATTGATACTATTCTCATTATCTCATTTCTAAGTCACGTACTTAGAGATATAGAATTGCATATCATATTCCAAGGACATTTATTAATCTAACATTTATATCGCAGTAAATTAAGAATTAATAAATTATAAATAAAATAATTGATAGAACATAAACATTAATAATCCTAATATCTTAAACTAAAATATCATAGTATTGTCTCTAGAGCACAAACACTAACAATCTCCTACTTGCACTAGAGCCAATCACCCATGTATCTAATACTCAGGGAACTAGTATGACCATCGTACTTCTGCTGCTACAAAGCCTTAGTCAGTGGGTCTGCAACACTATCATTACTATGTACTTTACATTTATATCTCCTTAATCATTGATCTTATTAATAAGGCGATATTGCCTAAGGATATGCCTAAACAGGCTTCATGGCTATTTTAAAAAAAATATCAATATATTCGGCTTCCATAAAATCATCAATGTTCTTGCTGTGAACTATTCAAGCTAACATCAATTATATTTAGACAAAATACAAAACAGACATAAACTCGTAATCATCCTTGTTTGTTCAAAAATTAGGTTCAGAAACTAGTATCAGTAACCCTTTACAACCAGTTCCCAATCTTATCCATATACAAAAAAATAAATCTTTAGTCCTCTTTAAGTACTTAAGAATATTCTTGAAAACTATCAAGTGACCCTCACCTGGTTTAGACTGGTATCTGATCGTCATGCTCAAAGCATACGAAACATCAGGTTAAATACATATCATTGTACACATTATAGATCCAATTGCTGACGCATCTGGAACTTTCTCAAACGGCCCTTATCATCTAATGATTTAGAGGGCAATTATCTTTTGAGAACACTATCCCATGAGACATCGAAACATATCCTTTCTTTGTCTCTTCCATCATAAAATGATGTAATACTTTATCAATGTATGAACTCTGACTAGGTCGATTAATCTTTTTAATCTAGCTCTATAGATCTTGATCCCTAATATATAGGTAGCATCGCCTAAGTCTTTCATCGAGAAACTATTTCTCAACCAAGTCTTAGCCGCCTGTAGAGAAGGTATGACATTCCTTATTTGTTATATATTATCTACATATAATACTAGGAATGTCACATGGCTCCCACTAACCTTCTTGCAAACACATGTTTCATCTTGATTTTGAATAAAGCCAAACTCTTTGACCATTTCATCAAAATGAATATTCATTTTCCTTAAAGCTTGCTTCAATCTATAAATAGATAGAAGCAACTTACAAACTATCTTTGCAAACTTTGGATCGACAAAACCATTAGGTTGTATCATATACATCATCTTCAAGGCTCCCATATAAGAAAGCAGTTTTGACATCCATTTGCCAAATCTCATAGTCAAAGAAAGCAACTATTGCTAACAAAATCATGATGGACTTGACCATAGTAACCGATGAAAAAGTCTCATCATAGTCTATACCATGAATTTGTTTAAAACTTTTTCCCACTAGTCGCGTCTTATAAGTCTGTACTTTACCATACATGTCAGTTTTCTTCTTGAAAACCCACTTGCACCCTATAGGTTTTACCCCTTTGAGTGGATCAACTAAAGTCAGTACTTTATTTTGATACATGGATTCCATCTCGAATTTCATGGCCTCTGGCCATCTCTTGGAGTCTGAACAGTTCATAGCATCTTGATAGGTGAGAGGCTTATCATTATCCGCAACCATCACATCATCATCTTGAGTCAAAAGAAATTCATAATTTCTCCCAGGCTCATGGTGAATCCTACTAGATCTACGAATAACCTGTGTTTCTTGGACATGATTACTTTCAACATTTTGATGTACATCCTAATCTTATTCCAACTCTGGTTCAATGTTATCATGTGGTTCTCGATCTTCATCGAGATGTATTATCCACACGAATGCTTGAACTCAAGGATTGGATGTGTACTAGCACAAACTTGTTTCTTTTTGCGCTCTCCCTCTTCTCTCTTGGTGGCTAGGATTTTAGTAAAAGTCTTTTTTCATACAAAATCAGCCACACAAGAGATATTATATAGAGAGTCGAAAAATGAATTATAACTCTTAACTAATTAGGAGTTATTATTAATTTAAAAATCCTATTTATATTATAATTAAGTCTCAATTAATTATTTAACAAATAATTTCATAATTAATATTAGTAAATTCGATATCAATATTTATCTAATTAATTAAGTCATACTGAATTAATATATAAATAATTCGAATTACTTTAATATAATTTAAATCCAATTTAAATTAAATAATCCTGCAAGCATTCAAAGTGTGTGACCCTATAGGTTATTATTACGTTGGCAACAAATTTTAAATCTAATTTAAAATCGTAAATAATTAGCGGCATCTAGTAATGCATCATTGCTACCCAAAAAATCTCATTTCTAAGTCACGTACTTAGAGATATAGAATTGCATATCATATTCCAAGGACATTTATTAATCTAACATTTATATCGCAGTAAATTAAGAATTAATAAATTATAAGAATAATCGATAGAACATAATTATTAATAATCCTAATATCTTAAACTAAAATATCACAGTGTTGTCTCTAGGGCACAAACACTAATACTATGGTAACGGGGTTTTTTCAGTGTAACGAGCTAAATTGTGACTATAGATGCCTCAAAAAAAATTTAGCCATTTATGGCTACACTTTTTTTATTATAAGTGTTCATGTCATTTAGTGTAACCGTAGAGAAAATGAGACATCTACGGTTACACTATAAATGATGTTACCGTTGGTCTTAATAAAGCGTCTATAATTTTTGGCGGCTAATTAATTGACATGGAAGCGGGAAATGAAATTTATTAAAAAAGATAAGGGCCGGGGTTGGAAATTTATTAAAACATTACTTTTATCCTAAAACTAATAAACTCTCACATTTCACTCGCTCTCACATTTTTTCCCCTCTCACAATTGACTTGGTCCAAGCTGGTGTCTGAGTTCAACTGATTCAAGCTGGTGTCTGAATTCAATCAGGTTAATAAGGTGGTGTTTGAGTTCAATCGGGTCAACAATCAATTTGGGCTTCTTATTTACAATCAGGTCTTCTTGTTCACAATCAGATCTTTTTCTTCTACAATCGAGTTTCTGACTTAGGGTTTCTTCTCCAATCGAATTTCTAACTTTGGGTTTTTTTAGAGGTATTCTTCTAAAATGTGACTTTGAACTAGGGTTTTTGTGTTTCTTTAAATTGGGGCTTTGATTTGCATGGGGTAACATGTACATGACTTGTTTATTTTTATTTTTAAAAGTCTCTGATTGCATGTGAATTGGGGTTTCTTAAAAAAATTCATTTGTGCTTTATTAAAATAAACTTTGATAAAGCATAAATAGATTATATTATGTTTAAGATTGATGAAATGAAGTTTAAGATTTCTGAATCTGTAACTACTAGTGTTCTCGATTGATTATTTGCATGTTATATTTGTTCATAATCGTACTGAGTTGTTTTTTGCAAACTGATGTTTTGTACTCATTAGTTTTCGTGTCATTTGTTTTACATTTTTCAATGAAGATCTCGAGTTCAGATTTTACATAACATGATTGATAGGTAGGAGAGTTGAACAATATATGAGATGTTTTGTGCGTAAATCTGTATTTAAATGATTGTATAATTATAGTATGTACTGTGAGACGTATGTTTTGTATGTGAGTGTCTAAAAATTTAAATTTAGTGTGATTTTAAGATAGTCCAGGAAATCATGGTAGAATGTCTGTTGTTGCCTAATGATATGCTACTATAATATTAATAATATGAGATTTAACAAAACACGAATGTGTGAGGCTTGTTAAAAATATGTGAGCCCTGCTAAAACGCAGTTAGTGGAATAAAAATAGCTTTAATTTATTTAGGCATGCGTAATGATTATATCTTTAGTTAGTTAGTATATACAGAGATATAACTAAACCAAAGAGAGTTAATGATTAAAAAAAAGTTAATATTTAATTTATATCAAGTAGAACCAATGGCTAATTGTATAATATTGAACAGTAGGGAGTATGACTAAGGAAGATATTACTTGGTTGAATCTTCCCAAGTATACCAAAGATTATAGGGATGGAGTCAAATTGTATGTGAAGAAAGTAATGGCCAATTTCGCCAAAGGAGACGAAATTAAGTGCCCTTGTCTTAAGTGTCAAAATTGGTTGTGGTGGGGTTGTCCTGATATTGAGTCACCTCATGTAGAGGGGACCTTCTCCCCCATTTATTCAGTCAATCTATGATATTAGTTTATTTTTAGATAAAACAAATAATATAGAATTCTAACAAAATACCGGGTTTAAGTTTGGTGATAATCTTGATGAGATGTTGGATATTACATATGGCAATTTATATGATAAGAAAGTTAATTCAAGACCAGTGTTTAAACGAGAAGCTATCCTCATGGGTCCTAGTTCAATGGGTTGTGGGGTTTTCAGTTGCAAAATTGTTCTCGTTGGTGGAGTTTATCCTCCAGTATTGAACATGAAATATTGAGATAGACTTATAATGTTAGATACTCAGGGTAAACAAGTATCTTATCAAAAGACAATCCCACGATGTACAGTCGAAAGATCAGGCTGATTGTTATTGAGCTTCATGGGAGACTCTATGTTTTAAGTGTCAGTAAGTATGCGAATTGCAATTCTTTCAAAATATATTATCCCAAGCAGCGGCTTGTAAAGACACATTGTTCAATCCTTACTTGACTTATTGTTCTACATGTTTGGGCAATCCATAAATTTCTGGCAACTGTTTATGTAATGCTTCGCCCAAGGGCGGACCATCAAATCTCCATCATGCTAAGAAGATGGTCAAATATTTTATGTCCGATTATGATCAACTACTTCCATTCCGCGGCATGGAAACCACTTACTAGAAACCTGGTTATAGTGGCGTAGTTGTGATCTATCTTTCTAAAGAAGATGTAGTAGAAGGACGTCGGTTGAACTTAAATCGCTCTTATTTTGATATTAGAGAACCTCAAAAATATTTTAAACTAAACCCTTCAAACTTTATGGCGACTTGTCTAGCTATTTTTCCGATTTTGGAGGGGACGCTTTGATAAACCTGCATATTAATTATGGTATAAAGAAGTGGGATTGTGTTCAGTTATTGTTCTGCAGACTTGCTTAGAGTTAGGAGTTAGTTGTTTTCCTTTGGACTTTCTTAGTTAGTGGACTGGATATCAGAAGCAGTTACTAACCTTCACTTGTATTTAAATTCATTGTAATATATTAGGAAGAGTAGTCTAAATACAGTAAAAGTTTGTGGTTCATTCTCACCCTAAGAGAATATCTATCTTCATCATACAATAGCTTTGATTGGGAGAAACCTATCATTGGTATCGGAGTTATGACTTCTAATAAGGAAAGGATCAAAAATCTTGAATCAGGACTAGGAAGCATTCAAGACACAATGAGTCGCATGGAGGTTGCCGTGGCTGATAAGTTCTCTCAAATAGAAGCAGCCATCAACAAAATTTCTGAGATATTGCAGGCCAATAAAACTACTTCCTCAAGTAATAATCATGATCACATCCTAACCCCACTATTGGGCATATTCGTAACACCAGAGAGGAGTTTACAGACAGTAATGATGGAGGAAGGCAACACTTCATTTCAAAGCTAGCGAAGATAGAGTTTCCTCGCTTCTCCAAAGATGATCCGACTGAATGGTTCACAAGGGTGGAACAATTCTTTGATTACCATGCCACTCCCGAACTGTAGAAAGTGTCATTAGCTTCTTTTCATCTTGGAGGAGAAGTCAACCAATGGTGGAAATAGCTTAAAAGATCTTACAAGGAAGCTGAAAAGGAGATTTCCTGGAAAAAAATTTAAAGAAGGGCTATGGGCCAGATTTGGTCCAACATTAGGCGAGGATTTTGATGAAGCATTGACAAGGGTAAAACAAAATGGCTTATTACGTGATTATCAAAAAGAGTTTGAACGACTAGGTAATCAGATACATGGTCGGCCACAAAAAGCTTTAGTGGGCAGATTTATGAACGGTCTCAAACTAGAATTTACTGAAGATATTCCAATGTTCTAACCAAAATCATTAAAGGAAGCGATTAGCCTGGCTAGGATTAAAAATGACCGGATTCATAGGCAATCAAAGTTAAGCCATCAAAACACTCAACCAATGACAGATATTGCATCTTCGATGACAAATCATACATCTTCGATGAAATGACTCGGTTGGGATGAGATGCAAATGAGACGAGCCCATATACTTTATTTTAACTGCGACGCAAAGTTTAATGTTAGGAATAAATGTCAAGGACCACAAGTACTGATGTTAGAAAGTGAAGAGCACGTAGAAGTGGAATCCAGGGATCTCAATCCATGAACATTAAGTTCATGAGCAATTTGTCAAGCTAAACCTTGAGGACAAGGTCCTAAAAAGGGGGAGGTATTGATAAACCTGCATATTAATTATGGTATAAAGAAGTGGGTATGTTCGGTTATTGTTCAGCAGACTTGCTTAGAGTTAGGAGTTAGTTGTTTGCCTTTGGACTTGCTTAGTTAGTCGCCTAGATATTCACGCTTTCTACCTTACTGTACTTGACAATGTTAGCAAACATGTTTTCATCATTTTAATAGCTTTGATTGGTTCAGACAGTGATTGGGTGGAAGTGTGTGAATCTGAAAAAGAATGATCGGCTTTAGACTTATGATGTTTTTACTTGTATGCTGCTCTGGAGACTCAACATATGATGTAAACCTATGCAAATTCCTTATCAGTGATTTTTATACACCTTTTTGAGTCTTGTTATAAATAGTTTAAATTTACTTAATATATAAATATATGATAATTTTCTAGTAATTTAAATTTACTTAATAGTCTAAATTTACTTAATATATAAATAGTCTTCTAATAATTTTTTATACATTTTCGAGTCTTCTAATAAATTCATTTTGACCCTTTTACTTAATATCATATTAGTTAGTTTATACAACGAAATTGGTTTAAGTACTTTATATATGGTTGTAATTACATATACTCTGGATATTAATATATTATAATTTTACAAGATTTTATTAAAAGAAAAAAGTTATAATTCTTATAAAATTCATACAAGCTAAAATAGTTTATTTTCCATAAGTATATAAGTACCCCTGAGGGTAATATCAGTAATATTTTAACTAAATGATTAAGGTAAACAGCTCTCATAATTGAGGTTTAAAATATACAATTTTTTGTTTAAAGATTTATGTGTGCAACATATCAAACCTTAAGTATTAAATTATTGTTAAGCTAATAAGGAATGATCACTCCTTTTATGAGAATATGAATATTGAAAGTTAATTATGAAATGAGTGTAAACATAATTAGATGTTATTAAAATTTGAAAGAAAAGCTATGCAAAATCAAATTATATAATAAGTACATTAACCAATTATATAATCCCACAAAGTGTTGGTGCAATGATTGATGGTGTGTCTGAGTTCAACTCTGGGTGTGCGTGTGTGTGATTAATTATTCGTGTTTGTGATTAATTATTAAAAATTATAAAATTATATAAAATTTTAAATATAGATAGTATGGTGTAAAAAAAATAAGTATAAAATTAAAAATTAATAATAATTTATAAACTATAAGTTAGGACCTTTTGTTTGGCTTTGTTATCTGAAACAATGTATAACCTAAAATATCATTATTAATCTCCACCAACCAGTTTAGAACATGTAGTTTAGACATACATGTTGGATACTTATGATACCTTTGATGATTCTAATAATATCACAATGAGATTGGTAAACAAAATATACTCTATATAACTAAATTGGTTTAAGTACTGTATATATCTCGTTGTAATCACATATACTTGGATATTAATAATATTTTATAATTTTACAAGATTTTATTAAAAGTAAAAATTTATAATTCTAAAAAATTCATAGAAGCTAAAATAGTTTATTGTCTATAAGTATATAAGTACCCCTGAGGGTAATATCAATAGATATTTAACTAAATAATTAAGGTGAAGACCTCTCATAATTGAAGGGTTAAAATATACAACTTTACTTATTTAAAGATTTATGGAGCACGGTTGGATAGCTCAAGTGGTAAAGGGCTTATCCTCTGTCGACCCAGATCCTGGGTTCGATCCTGGCTCACCCCGAGAATTGTTGAGAACAGATACTCATTTGTAAGGCTATAAGCCAAAATTAGTCAAAAAAAAAAAAAATTTATGTGTGCCACATGTCAAGCCTTAAGTTAAGTTAGTATTAATCCAATAAGAAATTATCACTCCTTTTATTTGAAGGTTATTTATGAAATGGGTGTAAACATATTTAGAAGTTATTAAAATCTGAAATAAAAGCTATGCAAATTCAAATTATATAATTAAGTACATCAACCAATTATATAATCCAAAAAGTGTTGGTACACTCTGTGTTTGAGTTCGACTTCTAGTGTATGTGGTGTCTGTGTGTGTGATTAACTATTAAAAAATTAAATTATAAAAATTTTAAATATGGGCGGTATGGTGTAAAAAAGAAGTATGAAAGTAAAAATTAATAACAATTAATTTCTAAAAACTATAATTTATGACTTTTTATTTGGCTGTGTTAGCATGAAACAATGTATAACTTAAAATATCATTATCAATCTCCACCAACAAGTTTAGACCTACATGTTCGATACTTATGATACCTTAGATGATTCTAATAATATCACAATGAGATTGGTAAACAAAGTAGTATCTGTGCAATCGCATTCTCCGGTCCTTCAATTTTTTTCAAATATCCGTTTTAGATACTCGACACTCGAACATAGGTATGGACACTGGTACACGTATTTTAGGTCAAAATTATGTAAAAAGTTTAAGATATTGATGAGATATTTGGATACATATCCAATGTTGGACACGTATGCCATTTGCTCACAATCCAATCGTATTTTGCGGCTAATAGCCTAGTGTGAATTGATTGAGGATAAAAAATTTAGGAACATCTTATTTACGGTGTGGATGCGGTATTAAATTTTCAAAAACTGCAAACCACAACATATATTTTTCACTGGAAAATAGGTTGCATTATGTATTAGCTTCATGTATTATTATTGCATGAGTGAGATAATTCTGGTCATTTCTATCGATCGGCCATATTGGCTACTTAATGTTTGTTGTTTCAAATGACCTTTAGTTCATTTTAAATAAAATGAACGGCTTTGTAAATGTTGAGTCCACAATTTAAGTTCTTACTAGGACAATCCTCCGTATTGTTTCGAAGGCGCATTTCTTACTTACAATGTTATTCACAATTGGTGAAACATTTTCGGAATTTTTTATAAAGTTGTTGAAGAAGGTTTATGTTGATCATCATATTCAAATCATTAATTAGTGTAATCTATATCCTCAATAACAATACATGTCTACTTTAGAGAGAAAATTTTATTTAAATTATTTGCCCACTTCAACTTTGATGAATGTTTAGGTTGATCATCACATTCAAATAATTAATGAGTGTAAGGCATTCTACAATACATGTCCACTTTAGAAAGAAAAATCATTTTAAATTAGTTGTCTACTTCAATTTTGACCTCTCAAAGTGTGTAGGTAATTCTAGATTATTTATACTACATGTATATGTATTTCTACATAGAGCACACTTTTTAAAATCTAATTTTTTTTTAAAGTTGAAAAATATTTTTCCAAATTTGTAATCTGAAATCGGTCTTACAAAATTGGGTCGTGCAAAATAGGGATATATTTGTTATTCTATATAAAAAAGGTATCAGCCTTATAAATTAGTTGAACTTGTATAGGCCTATTAGTATTTTTTTATGAAATAGTATTTTGTTATGGACACCTCTTGAAATAAATTGCTCCTAGGGGACAGGATTTGGCTGGTAAGGTTAAGGTGATAATTTTCATTTTTTTGCTTCTTGAATTTTCTTTTTTTTATATGTGTTTTTTCCAAAACTAATATAAAAAATTAGAATACCATAAAAACTATGCCATTTTATATATATATATATATATTGACAAGGAATGTCAAGCTCGCTTCTATTTATTTTTACATGACCTCCGAGATAAATAAGTATTTGATTTCAAGATTAATTATGCAGGTAAGAGAATACTTTCTATATTTATATTATTTTTTGATACCTCTTAAATTATCATATACGTCATAATATAAATGACATAATATAGAAAAGAGAATTTATAGATAGGAAGCCCCCAAGTAAAATATTTTTTATATTATATTTGCATGATTTATATTACAAAATTTAGTTTTATGTTTCTATATGAACAATAAAATTAGGGTTTAGATATTTTAGGGAGAAAATAAAGATTTTTGAGATTCAGGGCTGCACTTGGCCTTTGATTAATTGCTAGTTTGCTCAAGTCACTTAGTTAGAGAGATTTTGAAGAGATGTCTCCAAGTTGTTTCTTATTACTGTTTTGTTTAGATAGGTTTATTCACCCATGGTGATGATGCACTAATATAACAATACACACACTTGCTCAGAACTATCTGATTACTTTAGAACCTGCAACGTACAAATATTTAAAAGACATATAAAGTAATTCTATACAATAGGAACTAACTCCTATCTAAACTCCAGTATCTTATTTGACTTTTATTACTACTAACTACTCTACTGACTAAATCAACAATATTATAGCCACATAACAGCTATAAATTACTTCTAAAATATGTTTAGATTAAATAAAAATCCAACACATTTCCCCATAATCTAAACATGTTTTTTTATCATGCTACACAACCGACTCCACTGCTGCAAAATCCCTGACTCTTATTAACTCCTATTAACTTATTCATAGCCTCAAATTTTACCCTTGTCAGTGCTTTGGTTAATATATCCGCCCTCTGCTAATGTGTACCAACATACTGAACAACTAACTCGCCTCGTTCAATACCCACACGGATGAAATAGAACCTCACATCTATGTGTTTACTCCTTACATGTAATATTCGATCTTTCATCAGCTCTATAGCAGACTTATTGTTAATGTACAAAATAATTGAACCAATCTGCTGGCTTGAAATTTCTTTCAGCAACCCTCGAAGCCATATACTCTGACATGCTGTAATAGTTGCAGCCATGTACTCAGCATCGCACGATGAAAGTGCAATCACCCTATGTTTCTGTGATGCCCAAGAGATCAGATTCCCATTCAAATAGAAACACATTCCGCCCGTACTTCTCCTATCTATTACATCTCCTGCTAAATCACTATCTGTAAATCCCGACAGTGAATTCTTATTTTCATCTCATATATACATCAACCCATGACTAATTGTTCCTTTTATATACCTTAATATCTGCTTCACAGCTTGCTTGTGTTTGATCGTGGGTCATTCCATGAACCTACTCATCACACCAACTGCATAAGAAATATTCGGTCATGAATGAGTCAAGTACCTCAGACTCCCAAAAATGCAACGATATTCATTGGCATTTACCAATTCCCCTCCTTCATCCTTATCAAGCTGCAACTTCTGATCCATGGGACACCTTGACAGATTATAACTTTATATCTCAGCTTTTTCCAAAAACATTTTAGCATATGCAGATTATTTCAGAGTAATAGAAGAGCATTCCTATTTAACCTCGATACCAAGATAATATGATAGTAATCCCAAGTCACTCATCTCGAATTGTTGGTTTATCTCTTTTTTAAACTCATTAATTGCAGTCTTGCTCGCTCCTGCCACTATCATGTTATCAACGTAAACCCCAACTACCAAAACACTCCCATTTTTGCACTTTGTATATACAGCTTGCTCATGTAAACACCTCCTGAAACCCAAATCTCTTAAGCATTTATCATGGAACGTATTTCAGGCCCTAGGTGCCTGACGCAGCCCGTACAAAGCCTTTAATGAATGATACACCTTACATTCTTGCCCTTTCTTGATAAATCCTTCAGGTTGCATAACATACACTTCTTCAAGAAGTTCCCCATTCAAGAATGCCGATTTAACATCAAGGTGGTGTACCTCCCATCCTTCTTTGGCTGTTAATGCTAGGAACAACCGTATCGTCTCTAAATATGCCACCGGTGCAAACACTTCTTTGTAATAAATCCCTTTCCTTTGCACATACCCTTTCGCGACGAGTCGTGCTTTATATTTTACCACATTTCCCTCTGAATCTTTCTTTAATTTATAAACCCACTTTAATCCCATAGGTTTGTGCCCAACTAGTAAGTCTGTGAGTACCCAAGTTCTGTTTTTCTCGATCGTCTCTACCTTCGCCTTCATAGCATTCATCCATTCTTGTTCAGCTGAAGCTTCACTGTAAAATGTGGGTTCTTCTGCCTTCAATAACATGAGTTCATCAATCATGTCTATCACCTCTGTTTCATTGTATATTTCATCCAATGACCTAAACCGTCTCGGTTTGCTGCTAGCTGCAGATGAGAAATCTATTCTTTCTGCAGATTCCTCTTCAGTTTCATCATAATGGGTTCGTACGAGTGTTGACATCACTTGTTCTGTCTCGACATTATGATTTGTTTCTTGTGATTCCTCAAACTTGATCACCTGTCCTCGAATCAATACTCCTGTATTTCCGGTTTGTTCCCAAGGCCAAAATTCATTCTCGAGAAACACCACATCTCTACTTATATGCACTGATTCCGTGATTGGATTATACAAACAATTTCCCTTTATCCCAGGCTCTCTTCCAAGATACACGGCTTGTTTGCTACGATCATCCAACTTCTTGACATGTACTGCTGACACTTTCATATATGCGGAACACCCAAAAACTTTGACATGTCTCAAATCTGGGGTCTTCCCATTCCATGCCTGGTATGGAGTCTTTCCTCCTAAGACTCGAGTTGGAAACCTATTCAAAATATACACAGAATGTCTTACAGTTTCCCCCCACATAAATGACGGCATTTTCGATCCCTTGATAAAGCTCTTAACCATTGCAGCAACCGTGCGGTTTCTTCGTTCAACTACCCCATTTTGTTCCGGGATATATGGAACAGTATACTGACGTTCAATCCCCACATCTTCACAATATGATAAACTCCTTGGAACAAAACTCGCCACCACGATCTGTCCTCAACATCTTCATTCTCTTCCCAGTTCTATTTTCTACTAATGCCTTAAACTTTTTGAACATTTCAAGAGCAATACTTTTTTCCTTCAACATGTATACCCACATCTTCCTACTGAAATCATCCACAAATAGGAGAAAATATCAATTACCTCCCGGTGTAATCGGTGTAATAGGACCGCAAATATCTGCATACACTAGTTCTAGCTTTTCCTTGGAATTAAAAATCGCACTTGACAGGAATGAAATCCTGGAATGTTTTGACATTAAGCACCCTTCGCACCTCTTGGATGGTTGAACCAATTTTGGAATCCCTTGGGCCATCTTCTCCCTTGACATAAGCTCTAGTGCTTGAAAATTTACATGACTGAGTCGGGCGTGCCAAAGCCATGAGTCTTGCTCTGTTTTTGTCATTAAGCACATGGGACTGTTCTCCTCGAGACTAATTTTATATAAACGATTCTCTGATTTGTTCAACTTCATTAGTGTCCTTCCACTTCTCTCGTATATCCACAAATAATCTCCATCAATAACAATCTTATTACCTTTCTCAGATAATTACCCCAAACTTAATATATTGTTGCACAACTCCGATAATATACATCTTTCAACGTCTTCTCTTCACCATTCTTGCACTTGAATGAAATGACACCTCCTCCTTTTATGTAAACCATGGATCCATCCCCAAACTTAACCTGTCCCATTATACTTTCATCTAATGTTTTGAATTTTCCCTATTCACCGGTCATGTGATTGTTGGCCCCGTTATCTAAATACCATACCTGAGAATATCTTTGTTCCTCACCTTTTGGTCATAAATTTAGAACCACAGTCTCTTCCTTTAATAGCATATTGATTGTGTCTCTGTTCTTGATCTCAGCCACCAATAAGGCTTGTTCATCTCTTTGTATCTGAGAAGAGTTCACCTCCTTGTACACTTCCTTTTCTTTACGAGGTTTACGGCACTCTGTGGAAAAATGCCCATAAGCCTAACAATTAAAACACCGTATCTTACTTTTATCACGAACCCCATGAACAGCTTCCTTCCCACGATATTCACCACCTCCTTGAGTCCCTTCCTTGTTGCTCCTTTTCAACCACTCTTCGCGAGTCAACAAGAGTTTCCCATCTTGATTATCTTTTTGCCTCCACTCTTCTTCAGTCAGTAAAAGTTGTCCCTGGCTCGTTTCTACTTGGCCACGAACACGCTCTTCATGGCCTTCAACGAGCCAACTACCTCTTCTACAGACATCTCCTCTAATTTCCCAAATTGCTCAATAGCTGAAGCAATATGAAGAAATTTCGAGGGAATCGCTCTAAGAAGCTTCTTCACCATGTAGCTCTCTTCCATTTTCCTCCTAATGCCCTGATATTGGTAACCAAACCATGTAATTTCAGATAGAAATCATCTAGCGATTCATTCTCCTTCATGCTCAATGCTTCAAATTCACCTTTCAAAGTCTGAGATTTTGCTGCTTTCACTTTGTCTGCTCCCAGGCTCATAATTTTTTATGGCTTTCCAGGCTTCTCTCGATATTTTCTTCTCAGCAAGAGCCAACAGCACGTCCTCCGGGATTCCTTAGTAAATTACACAGCAAAAAAATAAGAAAATACATAGAGAAATGTGGCTCTTTATAATATTGGTTCCTATGAAGCTATAGCTATGGTAGAGTACCATTGCTTGTCCCATAATATGGACCATGCCAAAAACCATTGACCCAGCAGTAGACAGGCCCTAAATGAGGGAACATGAAAATATTTTCAGTTTGTGCCATCCAATCACACGGCTGATTCTGACTACTAAGTGGTAGGGTTCCATTAGGCTGTATAATAAGAACATGAGACGGTAAGGTGACAGCCCTAGCAGACCTTGTCATCATAAGGCCCAGCGGATTGGGCTGTTGTGGATTCTGGACATAGTACCCAGGAAGCTGGTTGACAGCTCCCGGAGGAATTGTCCCCGTAGGCCTTGTCATAGGTCTGTCAGGTATGATCCAACGAGTAGCAGGCCTCTCTAGGCGCGGTCGATTCTGACCTTGTGAATTCAGGCCATGATCCACTGCAACAACAGGCCTTGCATTATTATGAAGGCGGTATCTCATTTCTTCTGACACTTCTGAAGGTACGTTAGGGCAACCGGTAACATCCGTGCCTTCTATAGCTAGGTGTTGTTTGAACCTTGTGATGTTATTTACCACCTTGGAGCAGTAATTGCATCTTACCTTTCCTCCATTACCCTCAACCACCACCTCTGTGCCGTGCATCCATGCTCCATCAAGTTTCCTTGTTGGCATCTTCCTGTACAAACCAAATCAAATTAAGTTTAATTTATCTTTCCATTCAAGATATAAGATATGTAATGCACCTTGGACATGGTACTTGAAAATTTAGTAATATATAACAATATATTCTGTAAAGTTTGAAGAATGAAGATATTATTGAGTGTGTAAAGGTTGATACTAGATTACTTAGCAAGTCTAATAACAATACTTTCTAAGGAAATTGTAGAAGCAATCCAACAATAAAATAATTCAAAATCAAAATTATTTAGAATAGTATATTAACCCTCTATCAAATGAAATAAAAGATTAAATTATACTCACAATTAGTTAACTGTGGGAGTTGATTTGAATGAAATAAACTGGGAAAGGAACGATTGCTACTAATGAAATGAGAAGAGATAGTGATGAGACAATGGAAAGGGTTTATAGTTAACCCACATCAAAAGAATAGCTAGTGTGGCGTAAAAACCTAGAAATTGATATAATATATAGGATAGGATAAAATTAGGGTTAAGGCTACAAGTTTTGGGCCCAAATATAAAATGCCTGGTCCAACTAAAAGTCTTATATAAAAGGATGGGATAAAATTTAAGGTTAGACTTAGAAGTTTTAGGTCCAGTTATAGAATATATGGTCCTTTAAAGATGTTGTGCTAACTTTCATATTTGGTCCTTTAAAGGTGTTGGACCTAACTTTTATATTGGGTTCTTTTAAAATTCTTGGGCTCAACTTTTAGAAAATATAATTTTTTTAAAAACAACATTCATTATTATTTTTTTACATTTTTCACAACCTTAAAACCATGGTAAAAGTTATACAAAACCATATTTAGTGATTTACTTGTAATAAAATCTTATTCAAATTGAAAAACATATGATAATAGTATATATTTGAATAATCCTAATTTTTTAAGGACCATTTTCAATTAAAACAAATATAATAATTTTAATTTCTACATATCACTACCATAAAAGTAGAAAAATTAGATCTAACTGTATGAAAAATAATATAGGTTGAAATAGCAAATGAAAAAAGTAGCACCTAGATAAAATAAATATATGTTATATTATCTTCACTACTTTTCATATAAATCAAACACTATATATTAATAATATTAAATATTACAAGTTTTAGGCCAAATGTTAAATAATATTAAATATTTTCTTAAGTGATTGGACATCTTATAAATTTAGTTTGATCAACAATAGAGGTTGTCTATAGCCACAACAAAATACTCATAAGTGAGCATATTTACATATATGGATAGAATTTCAAGATATTCTTTGTTACTAATTTGTTCAACTGAAATTGTGTAGCTGAGACAAGCACATGAGCCAATATGGATCTCAACGAAATTTCCTATGGGACAAAATACCAAAAATTGGTGATTTCACCTTATAATGGCTCCATATACTAGGCAATCTAGGAATGGAGTTCATATGTACAATGGTGCAGCGACAAAAATAGTAAATATCCCTTGCTCGAGGTGGAGGAATATCAAACACAATCTCAGGCTATGCCCTGTATCTTATTCTATATTATACATCAAAGTAAAGATTTAACTAATAAGGCCCCTTCCAAGTAATTTTTAGGCTAAATTTGATGGAAAATTAAACTAAACATTACTTTGTTTTGGTCCTCTAGTCATCTGTAGGTGATATACAAATGTGTTTGGTTGTAAAGAACATGAGCATTTTTACGTGTAGTTCAATATCTCTAATTATATTAAAATATATATATTTTAATATGCCTAATTTTTAAAGAACCATTTATTGACACATCTCAGACAAGTCCTAAATCTGTGGTGCAGAAGACTGAATCTTAGTTATCATAACAGTTAGAAATTACCCTTATCCTCTTGTATCTTTATCATTCTGTTGTAAAGATAAACTCTATGTAAACTGATCTTATTTTAGATAGAATAATTGTAACAGACATGTAAAACTAATTCTATATATACAAAAGACCACAACCTGTTTTATGGTGTGGAAAATCCAATATTTACTTGGTATCAGCCTAACTCTCGATCCCTCCTTCTCAAAAACAAAAAAAAACTAATAATAATCATGTCTAATCCCTCTTCCCCAACCTCTGATAACACTGAAACATCCAACACCATTTCTTCTCCTTCCTTGACAAAAATCCATCATCTTCTCACTGTGAAACTCGATTCGAAGAATTACCTCATGTGGAAATTTCAGTTTATGCCTTTATTGAGAGGCTATGATCTCATGGGCTACGTTGATGGGACAATTCCATGTCCTCCTCGTACGATCCCTACATCTTCCACCGGTACAACGGCCAGCACTAATACCATCATAAATCCAGAATATATATCATGGTTAAGCAAGATCAAATCCTACTTGGATGGTTGTTATCTTCTCTAACAGAACCTGTTCTCGCTCAAATTGTTGGGCTTGAGACATCTGCTGATGTTTGGAATGCTCTGCAACGACACTTTGCATCCAACTCCCGATCTCGTATTATGCAACTTCGTCGCGAATTACAATTGCTAAAAAAAGGTAACAAAAGCATATCTGAGTATTTTTTGTTTGCTAAACAGCTTAGTGACAATCTTGCAGCTTGTGGTCATGCCATCACAGCAGCAGATCTGCAGCAATATATTTTGAGTGGCTTAGACTCTGCACATGACGCTATTGTCACAACTCTAATTGCAACTAATGTTGATATTACTCTGGAAGATTTTCAAGCACATCTTCTCTCATTTGAGATGTGTTTGGAGTCCCAAACTAGTGTCCTTGGAGCTGCACCTACAACACACTTGGCCAAATCTAATTCCAACTATGTTAAACGAAGCGACAATAATTATCATCAGCCTTTATCTCGTTCCTTCAATCATACAAGGAACTATACAAGCCGGCTTCAAAATCAGCAAAGAGGACGGTTATCAATAAGTGTTCGCTTATCAGGCCCTTGTCAGCTATGTGTTTGTCAAAATCACCACGTTGTTAATTGTTGGCATCGCTTTAATAAAGATTTTTCTCCTCCTGCTACACCTGCACCTACGGCTTATGTTGCTACATCTCAGCCTATTAATGCATCCACCTGGCTTCCAGATAGTGGCGTCACTCACCATGTGACCTCTGATCTAAGAAACTTGCAGCTTTACTTTGATTATGATGAACCGGATCAAATGCTTGTGGTAATGGTAATTCTGTTCCAGTGGCTCATGTTGGTAAGTCTCGGCTACACACACCTTCTCGTTCCTTTCAACTGAATAACATTTTACATGTTCCTCATATATCTACCAATTTGCTTTCTGTTGCTCAATTTTCTAAAGATAATAATGTTTTGTTTGAATTTCATCCACATGTTTTCTATGTAAAGGATCGTCAAACAGGGAGAGTGGTACTTCACGGACAATTTAAAGATGAGTTATATCACTTTCATAATGTTGCACCATATCATACTCCTAATTCGGCCTCTTTTTTTAGTTCCAGTTCATTGCATTTGTGGCACAACCGTCTTGGACATCCAATGATGTGGACCGTGCGATCAATAATCAGTTCCTATTCTTTGTCAGTTTCAAATGAGGGTTTTCGTTTTTGTAATTCGTGTTATGTTAGCAAGAGTTGTAAGTTGTCATTTCCATTAAGTTCCATTAGTGAACCTCTTCAGTTAATTGTTTCGGATTTGTGGGGTCCTTCACCTGTAATTTCCAGAAATGGTTATCGCTATTATCTACTCTTAGTTTATGTATTCAGTAAATTTATTTGGGTTTATCCACTTGCAAGAAAGTCTGATGCTTTAACTATATTTGTTAATTTTAAAGCAAGTATTGAAAACTTCCTTAAACAAAAAATTAAAGTTTTTCAATCTGACAATGGCGGTGAATTCAAAAAGTTTACACCTTTTCTTGAATCTCAGGGAGTTTTTCATCGATTCTCTTGCCCACACACATCTGAACAAAATGGCCTTGCAGAACGGCGACATCGCCATTATAACAGGTCGTACTTTGCTAACAAATGCACATATGCCTCTATCTTATTGGTCTGAAGCATTCTTAACATCATGTTACCTTATAAATCGTTTGCCTACTCCGCTCTCAAAAAAAAAACTCCTTTAGAGATCTTGTTTAAGCAAACTCCAAATTATGAGCATTTACGTGTTTTTTGCTCACTATGTTATCCATGTTTACGTCCTTACAGTGCTCATAAACTTGATCATAGATCTCTTCCATGTGTTTTTATTGGCTATAGTTCCATTCACAAAGGTTACTTGTGTCATCATATTCCTACAAACCGTACTTATATTTCCAGGCATGTACGCTTTGAAGAGGCAGTGTTTCCTTTCCAGGAGTCCAGCTTGAGTACCACTCTCTCACTTGGAAACTCACCCGAAAATGTTTCACCAGTCCAACAGGTAACATTTTTTCCCTCAGTCCCTTTTGTAGAACCAACACACTTGCTCAATGAAACAACACAACTCTCACATGCTCAGCCCACAAATGACACCCACCATGAACAACAGCTTCCCATTAATAACCAGTCACATGTACCACCTACTGTTTCTGATTCTACAGCCACACCGGAATCAATACCATAAATAATGTCTCGTGCTCCCCGACAAACAGAACCATCCCACAACATGGTTACACGTTCAAAGAATAATATTTTTAAAAGAAAATTCTTTTGGTCATCAAACATCCATTACTTTCGGAAGACCTATGGGAACCTACATGTTACTCTCAAGCGATAAAAGATCCTGCTTGGAGGGCTGCCATGGATCTTGAGCTTAACGCTTTGCTAGCAAATGGTACGTGGACTTTAGTCCCGATGAAACCCAACATCAACATAGTTGGATGCAAATGGGTTTTTAAAGTTAAACAGCATCCAGATGGTTCTATAGAGCGGCGCAAGGCCCGTCTTGTTGCCAAAGGATTCAATCAACAAGCTGGAATTGATTATAACGAGACATTCAGTCCCGTAGTTAAGCCATGTACAATTCAAATTATTCTTACCATTGCTTTATCTAATAACTGGCCGTTAAGACAGCTTGATGTACAAAATGTGTTTCTTCATGGCAATCTCACTGAGGAGGTGTATATGAAACAACCTCCTGGATTTGTGGATCCTTGATTCCCATATTATGTGTGTCTTCTTCTCAAATCCATATACGGCCTCAAGCAATCACCTCGGGAGTGGTATAAACGGTTGAGCAGCTTTCTTATTGGTATGGGTTTCCAAGCTTCAAAGGAAGACATCTCTTTATTTATTAAGTCAACTAGTACATATAAGCTCTTTGTTCTTGTCTATGTCGATGACCTTATTATTATCGGCTCTAATTCCGGTAAGGTTCAACAAACAATTGAGCAGCTTAACACAACTTTTGCAATTAAAGATTTGGGAAATTTGTCTTACTTTCTTGGGGTTGAAGTTACCAGGTTTGCATCTGGTTTATTTTTATCTCAGCAAAAATATATTGTTGACTTGCTGAGGAAAACAAAGATGGATGGGGTAGCACCTATTTCTACACCATTGAGTACTCAGTTAACTATTACTAAAGCAACAGGCTCCAAAATGAAGGATGCTACACTATATCGGAGTGTTGTAGGCGTACTACAATATCTACAATTTACTAGACCAGATATCTCATACGCTGTCAATAAAGTGTGTCAGTACATGCATGATCCTACTGAAGATCTTTGGTCACTTGTAAAGCGGATACTTCGTTATCTCAAAGCAATCGTGCATCATGGCTTACTTCTTCGTCCCTCTGCTAGTCTTAGTCTCTAAGCATATTCTAATGCTGATTGGGCCGGTTGTCCAGATGATCGCCGTTCCACTAGTGGTTATTCGCTCTTTTTTTGTGGTAACTTGGTCTCGTGGAGTGCCAGAAAGTAAAAAACCATTTCCAGGTCCAGCACCGAAACAGAATATAAGTCTCTGGCTACTGCTACAGCTGAACTAATATGGGTACAATCTCTGCTACCTGAGATAGGCTACCATCCTCCTACATCTCTGATTTTATGGTGTGATAATCTTGGGGCAACTTATCTTACGGTGAATCCCATTTTTCATGCACGCACGAAACACATTGAAATTGATTTTCATTTTGTACGTGAAAGAGTAGCTCGCAAACAACTTAGTATTCGCTTCATCTCTTCTCGTGACCAACTTGCTGACTTCTTCACCAAAGGATTACCTAAACAACGGTTCGAAGAACTTAGACATAAGTTGACCATCCGCGATGGGATGCTCTACTTGAGGGGGGGTATTGACACATCTCAGACAAGTCCTAAATCTGTGGTGCAGAAGACTTAATCTTAGTTATCATAACAGTTAGAAATTACCCTTATCCTCTTGTATCTTTATCATTCTGTTGTAAAGATAAGCTCTATGTAAACTGATCTTATTTTAGATAGAATAATTGTAACAGACATGTAAAACTAAGTTTATATATACAAAAGACCACAACCTGTTTTATGGTGTGGAAAATTCAAAATTTACTCCATTTCCAATTAAAAAAATAATGATTTTAATTTCTTATATCACTAGGATAAAAGTAAATTTAAGTAGAAAAAATAGATATAACTGTATGCATAAATAAATAAAATCAAATAGCAAACTATTAAAGTAAAACCTTAGGTAGGTAAAAGTAAATATATGTTTATGGTATGCTTTAGTACTTTTTATAAAAATCAAATACTATTTATTAATAATATTACAAGTTAGATATTGAGAAGTTTTAGGCCAAATGTTAAATATTTTGGTGAGTCTTGGGCATTTTATAAATTTTGGTTGCCAAAGAAACACACAAAGTTCAGCTTCAACACTGCCACCAAAAAAATATTTAGGCCCCATTTGTTAAATCTGAATCACATTTATTGGAGCAAGGGTGAAGCACCAAGACGTTATGTTTTCTAGTTCGGAAAGTTTTATAAATAGTCGTTCTCGTATGCATAACAATTTCATTGCTTCCGGTGGTCCGAATAATAATCCAGAACAAAACTCTTATCGGGACTTTAATATCCATGGTCAAGACTACAATCTTCAACACCGCTTAGTATACTTACCATAACAAATCCTGGTTCTAATAAACCAACAATTACTTTTTCCAGAAAGATCAGTCAAAAGATAACCTCTCCTAACCCCGATGAGACAAGCGCCAAATTTCCCACTCCCGTCCACGAAAATCAGTAAAACAAAATCCGATCTCTTAGAAAAAGTAAAGGTTTAACTTGCACTGCTACAGCTATTACGACTTATGCTAATGGTAACTAGCAAAAATAATATTTAGTTCCTCTAAACAATCATGTAGCAACCTAAACTTCTAAATTATTAATCAGAATGACATTACCAAGACAAACAATTAAGCAGCGGAAATAATTCTGAGGTCGTCTGAACAATCATACAACAACCTAAGCTTCTAAGTTTACGATCACAATAATATTATATTACCAAACAATTACGCAGAAGAAACAATTCTCAGTTCCTATAAATAATAATATAACATTATATCATATGATACAACAAACATAATAGTTTTGCTAAACCTAAAATTAATAAGAATAAGAACAGACCTGTTATTAGTTAGGGAGAGAGCAGATAGCAGAACATGTAAATTATAATTAAATATATATATATATAGGAGTAGCTGATGGATTTGTATGGAAGATAGAGATGAAAGAGTATAAATAACAGAAAAATTGCATGACCTCCGGATGGGATATGCAGGAGAGGCCGCTAGATAAACAAATAGCGACTTTGATGAGTTATGTATAAAATTAAATAGCTTGGTGGAAAATATTTGAGCAATTAGCTGAAGTTATTGAAGAAAGTTACGTGGTGAAGAAAACATCTCAGAATACCTACAAAATTTTTGCAGATGCATCACCATTGGAACAATTGGAGACTTAGAGGTACTGTAAGTCGAGGAAATAACAGGATCTTTAGGCTCATAAAGAATGTCTCAAAGGTCAAAATGAACTTGTTAGAGGACAATTATCACCTACTGAGGAAGAGTGATTGAAAATAGGAAACGAAGAAGGGCGGTTGCTATTCACTAGAGAGGATTGGCTGAGAAGGTCAATTCGAGGAATAGAAGTAGAAGTGGTGACAATTGAGTAAAAAGGATCAAGAAGTGGACGAGATAGAAGTAAAGTGAGATGTTTCAACTATCTGGTTTATGGCCATTATGCTGCGGAATATCTTAAGCCTAGAGGTGAGAATTGAAAAACCTTTGGAGGTAAATATGTCTCAGACACGGGATGATGAGCTTGCACTTTAATGGTAAAGTATGGAGAAGGAAAATTATTGTTGAGTGACGAGAATAAAAAGCCAAGATTATTTTCTAGTGCTCGAAAGAATATGAAAATCGAATTTCCGGTATTTGGAAATGGAGCAAGCAATCATATGACAGGCAGGGGTGTGCATTCGGTTACCGAAATCGAAATTGTGGAAAACCCGCTACTGAAAACCGAACCGAATTGTATTCGGTTTTAAACCGAAACCGGACTATATAATCAGTTTATAACCGGAAACCGGATTTTAAAACCAAACTTAATAAAAAATTCCAGAAAATCATAAATTGCAAGCACTTAAAGTACAAATCAACCCTGAATCATGATCTGTATTATTTGTGTGGAGCATTTCATTCATGCAATTGCAACACACATACACGCCTACTCTATTGCAAAATTATTCTCTGTAAACTGAAAGAAGGCTAATTCATAATGGATGTTTGACCTTGTGGAAAGATAATAGTTAAGAGAACTATCACCAATTCAAAATCGAATTTACACTAGATTACTGTCATCATTCCTCAACTAAAACATCACAAAAGATTATCAATTTATCATATCCCAAAATTGAATCAAATTAATTACCTCAAAAATTGAATGAATCGATGTACTTGCAAATTTGATCAATGAAGATTGTTTATTTCGACGAATTGAAATGATGTTTAGAGAACTAGAGTGATGAATTGTATGCTGAATTGTTGAGTTGCTGACATAGAGAGACGGAGAGATGGAAGTTGGGAGATGTATGTATAAGATATGTATAATTGTATATTAAAGTATTAATATTTGTACACTATATAGAACTTCGGTTATTTTTCGGTATTTCGGTTAACCACGGTTAAAAAACTGAATTACCGAAAAAAACCGAATTTCAGAATTTCTACTACCGAAAATTGAACCGAAATTTACAATTTGGTTAACCGAATCGAAATTATTTTGGTTATTCGTTTCGGTTTTCGGTTAACCGAACCGAAATTTGATTTGGATGAGAAATTGAAAGGACAAGTGCGCTTTGAAGATGGCTCAATACTGCATATACAGGAAAAAAGCTCAGTCGTGTTTAAGTGCAAGATCAGGAAGAAAGAATGTTCAAAGAGGTATACTATATTTTAACTTTATGTAATAATATTTGAGTCTTGGCTAATTATCTGAGCAAGGTAATCGAGTTGTAATGCATGATGAGTTTTTTTATGGGTGTATGACAAGGAAGGAGATCCCTTGGCCTTTGGTTAATTGCTAGTTTGCTCAAGTCACTTAGTTAGAGAGGTTCTGAAGAGATGTCGTCCAAGTTGTTTCTTCATTATTGTATTTTTTAGAGAGGTTTTTCCATCCCTAGGTGCGACTGATTGTTTCTTCATTACTCTCACTCTTGTGTGGGTTTGGTTTTTATAGTCCCTCGACTTGGCTTGCCAAGGTGCAGAGGGGGAGAGTGTGAGTGCTTCACTTTACTCCATAAATGTAAAATTATATATATACAATATAACTTAGCAAAAAAAGAAGTCGGGCATTAAATTGTACAAAAAACAATTAGAACCATAAACAGTTAAACACAACATCATACATGGCATATGTGAAGGGTTTCGAGCACATAAACGCAACGGAAACAGTAATTAAAAATATAAAAAAAACATAATTTTCGAAACCCGCCGCAGAATCCATGTGAAATCATATATTACTTCGTAGATCAGATTGTTTACCTTAAGAAGCTTTAACAATTGGTTAACTAATGGAGATCCAAAGCTTGTTCAATCGCCTCGCATCTCCCGCCTCTCGCGATCTACGCTCTATCAGTATCCACACGAATGCTTGAACTCAGGGAATTGGATGTGTACTAGCGACAAACTCGTTTTTCTTGCTCTCTCCCTCTTCTCTCTTGGTGGCTAGGGTTTTAGTAAAAAGTCCGGTTTCATACAAATCAGCCACACAAGAGATATTATATAGAGAGTAGAAAAACGAATTATACTCTTACTAATTAGGAGTTATTATTAATTTGAAAATCCTATTTGGATTATAATTAGTCTCACTTAATTATTTTAACAAATAAACTTCATAATAATATTAGTAATTTGAATTTCATATTTATCTAATTAATTAAGTCATACTTAATTAATATTATAATAATTCGAATTACTTTAATATAATTTAAATCCAATTTAAATTAATAATCCTTCAAGCATTCTTAGTGTGTGACCCTATAGGTTATTATTTCGTTGGCAACAATTTTAAATCTAATTTAAAATCGTAAACAATGAGCGACATCTAGTAATACATCATTGCTACCCAAGTAATAATTGATCGCTGATCGATTAAAACCTTTTGTGAATAATGTACAATGTAATATATCCCTTTAACTAATATTATAGATTAAACTAGAGACATGTAAGGTGTCATCCTCATCATAGTTTAATCCCAGTGTCCTTGATGAATGAGTAGACTACAATATCAAATCAACATTTGAGCGTGGCCACGCATTCATAGTCTAGCTCACACAAGAGGCCAATAATATCACTCCCTCAAATAGGAGGGTTAAATCTCATCTAGATCATTCATATTTCTCATACGATTCATAATATACCCAATGTCCACTTTTATCATTACCCGGTCAAGGATAACTTTTAATGGAATCAATGTATTATTAATTCTCGTATAGAAATATAATGACTTCATGTCTAAGGACCATTACATCATTATCACTGTGAGAATTACTTATGACACCAACAGACATGTAGAATATCATATTGGGTATGTCCAGCACCATGTACATATACATCTGCCTGTGTTTTGACTTTAGTATCACTATACCTATGATCAATGAGATGTGATCATCAGTCAACAACACAACCAGTCTTAATGCATTATTATTTTCCCTTAATAATAATACTCGACTAGGGACCTTTAGGAATATTGATACTATTCTCATTATCTCATTTCTAAGTCACGTACTTAGAGATATAGAATTGCATATCATATTCCAAGGACATTTATTAATCTAACATTTATATCGCAGTAAATTAAGAATTAATAAATTATAAATAAAATAATTGTAGAACATAAACATTAATAATCCTAATATCTTAAACTAAAATATCATAGTATTGTCTCTAGAGCACAAACACTAACAATCTCCTACTTGCACTAGAGCCAATCACCCATGTATCTAATACTCATGGAACTAGTAATGACCATCGTACTTCTGCTGCTACAAAGCCTTAGTCAGTGGGTCTGCACACTATCATTACTATGCACGTTACATTTATATCTCCTTAATCATTGATCTTATTAATAAGGCGATATTGTCCTAAGGATAATGCCTAAACAGGCTTCATGGCTATTTTAAAAAAATATCAATATATTCGGCTTCCATAAAATCATCAATGTTCTTGCTGTGAACTATTCAAGCTAACATCAATTATATTTAGACAAAATACAAAACAGACATAAACTCGTAATCATCCTTGTTTGTTCAAAAATTAGGTTCAGAAACTAGTATCAGTGTAACCCTTTACAACCAGTTCCCAATCTTATCCATATACAAAAAAAAATAATCTTATAGTCCTCTTTAAGTACTTAAGAATATTCTTGAAAACTATCAAGTGACCCTCACCTGGTTTAGACTGGTATCTGATCGTCATGCTCAAAGCATACGAAACATCAGGTTAAATACATATCATTGTACACATTATAGATCAATTGCTGACAGCATCTGGAACTTTCTCAAACGGCCCTTATCATCTAATGATTTAGAGGGCAATTATCTTTTGAGAACACTATCCCATGAGACATCGAAACATATCCTTTCTTTGTCTCTTCCATCATAAAATGATGTAATACTTTATCAATGTATGAACTCTTGACTAGGTCGATTAATCTTTTAATCTAGCCCTATAGATCTTGATCCCTAATATATAGGTAGCATCGCCTAAGTCCTTTCATCGAGAAAACTATTCTCACCAAGTCTTAACCGCCTGTAGAGAAGGTATGACATTCCTTATTGTTATATATTATCTACATATAATACTAGGAATGTCACATGGCTCCCACTAACCTTCGTGCAAACACATGTTTCATCTTGATTTTGAATAAGCCAAACTCTTTGACCATTTCATCAAAATGAATATTCATTTTCCTTAAAGCTTGCTTCAATCTATAATAGATAGAAGCAACTTACAAACTATCTTAGCAAACTTTGGATCGACAAAACCATTAGGTTGTATCATAATATACATCATCTTCAAGGCTCCCAATATAAGAAAGCAGTTTTGACATCCATTTGGCCAAATCTCATAGTCAAAGAAAGCAACTATTGCTAACAAAATCATGATGGACTTGACCATAGTAACCGATGAAAAAGTCTCATCATAGTCTATACCATGAATTTGTTTAAAACTTTTTCCCACTAGTCGCGTCTTATAAGTCTGTACTTTACCATACATGTCAGTTTTCTTCTTGAAAACCCACTTGCACCCTATAGGTTTTACCCCTTGAGTGGATCAACTAAAAGTCAGTACTTTTATTTTGATACATGGATTCCATCTCGAATTTCATGGCCTCGGGCCATCTCTTGGAGTCTGAACAGTTCATAGCATCTTGATAGGTGAGAGGCTTATCATTATCCGCAACCATCACATCATCATCTTGAGTCAAAAGAAATTCATAATTTCTCCCAGGCTCATGGTGAATCCTACTAGATCTACGAATAACCTTGTTTCTTGGACATGATTACTTTCAACATTTTGATGTACATCCTAATCTTATTCCAACTCTGGTTCAATGTTATCATGTGGTTCTCGATCTTCAATCGAGATGTATTATCCACACGAATGCTTGAACTCAAGGATTGGATGTGTACTAGCACAAACTTGTTGTCTTTTTGCGCTCTCCCTCTTCTCTCTGGTGGCTAGGATTTTAGTAAAAGTCTTTTTTCATACAAAATCAGCCACACAAGAGATATTATATAGAGAGTCGAAAAATGAATTATAACTCTTAACTAATTAGGAGTTATTATTAATTTAAAAATCCATTTATATTATAATTAAGTCTCAATTAATTATTTAACAAATAAATTTCATAATTAATATTAGTAAATTCGATATCAATATTTATCTAATTAATTAAGTCATACTTAATTAATATTATAAATAATTCGAATTACTTTAATATAATTTAAATCCAATTTAAATTAATATCCTGCAAGCATTCAAAGTGTGTGACCCTATAGGTTATTATTACGTTGGCAACAAATTTTAAATCTAATTTAAAATCGTAAATAATTAGCGGCATCTAGTAATGCATCATTGCTACCCAAGTAATAATATTGAATCGGTGATCGATTAAACCTTTTGTGAATAATGTACAATATAATATAATCCCTTTAAACCAAATATTATAGATTATACTAGAGGCATGTAATGTGTCATCCTCATCATAGTTTAATCCAAGGTTTCCTTGATCAATGAGTAGACTATCATATCAAATCAACATTTGAGCGTGGCCACGCATTTCATAGTCTAGCTCACATAAGAGGCCAATAATATCACTTTTAAAATAGGAGGGTTAAATCCCATCTAGATCATCCTTATTTCTCATACGATCATAATATACCCAATGTCCACTTTTATCATTACTCGGTCAAGGATAACTTTAAATGGAATCAATGTATATTAATTCTCGATAGAAATATAAATGACTTCAGGTCTAAGGACCATTACAACATTATCACTGTGAGAATTACTTATGACACAACAGACAAGTAGAATCTCACATTGGGTTCTATCCAGCACCATGTACATATACATCTGCCTGTGTTTTTGACTTTAGTATCACTATACCTATGATCAATGAGATGTGATCATCAGTCAACAAACACACCAGTCTTAATGCATATTATTGTCCCTTAATAATAATACTCGACTAGGGACCTTTAGGAATATTGATATTATTCTCATAATCTCATTCTAAGTCACGTACTTAGAGATATAGAATTGCATATCATATTCCAAGGACATTTATTAATCTAACATTTATATCGCAGTAAATTAAGAATTAATAAATTATAAATAGAATAATCGATAGAACATAATTATTATAATCCTAATATCTTAAACTAAAATATCACAGTGTTGTCTCTAGGGCACAAACACTAATACTATGGTAACGGGTTTTTTCAGTGTAACGAGCTAAATTGTGACTATAGATGCCTCAAAAAAAATTTAGCCATTTATGGCTACACTTTTTTATTATAAGTGTTCATGTCATTTAGTGTAACCGTAGAGAAAATGAGACATCTACGGTTACACTATAAATGATGTTACCGTTGGTCTTAATAAAGCGTCTATAATTTTGGCGGCTAATTAATTGACATGGAAGCGGGGAATGAAATTTATTAAAAAGATAAGGGCCGGGGGTTGGAAATTTATTAAAACATTACTTTTATCCTAAAACTAATAAACTCTCACATTTCACTCGCTCTCACATTTTTTCCCCTCTCACAATTGACTTGGTCCAAGCTGGTGTCTGAGTTCAACTGATTCAAGCTGGTGTCTGAATTCAATCAGGTTAATAAGGTGGTGTTTGAGTTCAATCGGGTCAACAATCAATTTGGGCTTCTATTTACAATCAGGTCTTCTTGTTCACAATCAGATCTTTTTCTTCTACAATCGAGTTTCTGACTTAGGGTTTCTTCTCCAATCGAATTTCTAACTTTGGGTTTTTTTTAGAGGTATTCTTCTAAAATGTGACTTTGAACTAGGTTTTTTGTGTTTCTTTAAATTGGGGCTTTGATTTGAATGGGGTAACATGTACATGACTTGTTTATTTTTATTTTTAAAAGTCTCTGATTGCATGTGAATTGGGGTTTCTTAAAAAATTCATTTGTGCTTTATTAAAATAAACTTTGATAAAGCATAAATAGATTATATTATGTTTAAGATTGATGAAATGAAGTTTAAGATTTCTGAATCTGTAACTACTAGTGTTCTCGATTGATTATTTGCATGTTATATTTGTTCATAATCGTACTGAGTTTGTTTTTTGCAAACTGATGTTTTGTACTCATTAGTTTTCGTGTCATTTGTTTTACATTTTTCAATGAAGATCTCGAGTTCAGATTTTACATAACATGATTGATAGGTAGGAGAGTTGAACAATATATGAGATATTTTGTGCGTAAATCTGTATTTAAATGATTCTATAATTATAGTATGTACTGTGAGACGTATGTTTTGTATGTGAGTGTCTAAAAATTTAAATTTAGTGTGATTTTAAGATAGTCCAGGAAATCATGGTAGAATGTCTGTTGTTGCCTAATGATATGCTACTATAATATTAATAATATGAGATTTAACAAAACACGAATGTGTGAGGCTTGTTAAAATATATGTGAGCCCTGCTAAAACGCAGTTAGTGGAATAAAAATAGCTTTAATTTATTTAGGCATGCGTAATGATTATATCTTTAGTTAGTTAGTATATACAGAGATATAACTAAACCAAAGAGAGTTAATGATTAAAAAAAAGTTAATATTTAATTTATATCAAGTAGAACCAATGGCTAATTGTATAATATTGAACAGTAGGGAGTATGACTAAGGAAGATATTACTTGGTTGAATCTTCCCAAGTATACCAAAGATTATAGGGATGGAGTCAAATTGTATGTGAAGAAAGTAATGGCCAATTTCGCCAAAGGAGACGAAATTAAGTGCCCTTGTCTTAAGTGTCAAATTGGTTGTGGTGGGGTTGTCCTGATATTGAGTCACCTCATGTAGAGGGGACCTTCTCCCCCATTTATTCAGTCAATCTATGATATTAGTTTATTTTTAGATAAAACAAATAATATAGAATTCTAACAAAATACCTATTAGATAACACCTGAAATAAACTTATATGTAGTTGACTGTATACTGAAAACAAGAAAATATTCACTGCATAAACTGCTTCACTTGGCTTAACAAAGAAACGATTACAAGTACTTAAATAGAACTCCACATGCAGGTGGTAACTACTACTAACAGAATTGCCTAACTAACTCCTACCTGATAAGCATTGTTTTATTGATACATCTACTCTCCTAGAAACTCGCCAACAAACTAATAGATAACTCAGAGCAAACTAAACTAATGACTAAAACTCCTAACAAACGACTGAGTCTTATTCAGACATTAAATACTAAGTTTAGATTAACTAAATTCCAACACATTCTCCCCTTAATCTAAACTTATTTCGCCAGATTCTTCATTCCAAGCAGGCTCCTCATTTCTTCGAACTTCGCTGTTGCCATAGCTTTGGTAAGTATGTCTGCACATTGCTTGTCAAAGCTGATATGGTTGATCACAATCTCTCCACGTTCCACACATTCACGAATGAAATGGTAACGCACATCTATGTGCTTGCTGCGTCCATGAAAAACAGGATTTTTCGCCAAGTCTATAGCTGACTTGTTATCAATATAAAGATTCACTGGACCAGGGGTAGTATCAGTAATATGACTCAACAATTTTTTGCAACCAGATACCTTGACACGCTGCTGCAGTTGCAGCCATAAACTCTGCTTCGCAGGTGGACAATGCTACGCACCTCTGCTTCTGTGATATCCAGGTTATCAGATTCTCACTGAGATAAAAAACCATTCCACTTGTACTCCGTCTATCTCCACAGCTGCTCGCATAATCACTGTCCGAAAAACCAGTTAGCATATGATTCCCAAAACCCCTTGCATATCTCAGACCATACTCCAGCGTCCCTCTGACATAACGCAGCACCCTTTTCACTGCGTTCAAGTGTAATTGTGTAGGTTTCTCCATAAAATGACTTATTGATCCCACAACAAATGAGATGTCCGGTCTGGTATGTACCAGGTATCGCAGACCACCTATCAAACTTCTAAACATGGTCGGATCAACAGCTTTTCCAGTTTCATCCCTTATGCAGCGTGATTTTCGGATCCATGGGATATTTTGTCTCGTTACAGTCTTGCATCCCTGCCTTTTCCAACAATTTCTTCGCATAGGCTGTTTGCTTCAACTCGATGCACCCCTTTCTTTGCTCAACCTCTATACCAAGATAATATGCTAACTTTCCTAAGTCACTCATATCAAATTCACTACGCATCTGTTCTTTAAACTCAATTATATTAGCAACATTTGTTCCCGTTACTAACAAGTCATCAACATACACACCAACAATCAAAGACTCATTACCTTCTCGTTTCGTGTAAACAGCATGTTCATAGGGGCACTTAACAAACCCCAATTCTTCAAGAAATTTCTTCAGACGGGCATACCAAGCTCTTGGAGCTTGTCGTAAACCATACAATGCCTTCAACAATTTATAAACCTTGTATTCCTCATTTTTCTTCTCATACCCTTGTGGCTGCTTCACATACACTTCTTCTTGAATATCTCCATTCAAAAAGGCAGACTTAACATCCAAATGATGAACTACCCATCCATTTCTTGCAGCCAATGCCAATAAAAGACGCACGGTTTCTAGCCTCGTGACCGGAGCAAATGCCTCTTCGAAGTCTCTGCCTTGTTTTTGAACGTAACCTTTGGCGACAAGCCTCGCCTTATATTTTGTAATCACCCCGTTTGCATCTCTTTTAATTTTGTACACCCATTTTAGACCAATAGCTCGGTGTCCTGGTGGCAACTCAGTCAATACCCAGGTTTTGTTTTTTCGATCGATTCCAGTTCACTTTCCATGGCCTTCTTCCATTCGATTTCCTGAGATGCTTCTTCAAAATTACTGGGTTCCTCAACACTCAACAGTAGTAAGTCATCTGCGATTTCAAGTTGCTCAGTATCATCATATATGTCACTAAGCAGCCTGAAGTTTCGTGGTGTACTACTAGTCGTGGTTGAGCCTGCAGTTGAGCCTGCACTTTCTACACTTGCAGTTGAATCAGAAGTCTGTGCTATGCTGGATTGTGTTGGTGTTGCAGGCTCATATTCATCGGATGACTCTTGCACATCTTCTTGGTGGGTAGTCTGAACAACAACATTTCCTGCAGAGGGGTCAACTATCTCTGGGAACTTCACGTCCCTACCTTCTGTCTCTTCCCAACTCCAAAACTTTCTTTCTTGAAACACTATGTCTCTACTTACATGCAGCGTTCTGTGGTTTGGATCATATAATCGACTTGCTTTTGTCCCTGGTTCCTTTCCCAAGTACACCACCATTTTGCTTCGATCATCTAGTTTGCTGGTGTGCACTGACGGTGTTTTCATGTATGCAACACATCCAAACATCTTAATATGACTCAGGTCTGGTTTACGGCCACTCCAAGCTTCATGTGGGGTCCTTCCCTTTAGCACTTTGGTTGGCAGGCGATTCAGAAGATATACTGAGTGGCGGACTGCCTCGCCCCACATATAGGATGGCATATTTGAACTTTTGAGTATGCTTCTTGTCATTGCTGCTACTGTACGGTTCCTTCGCTCCACAACTCCATTTTGTTGTGGAGTGTATGGAGCCGTATAGTGTCTCTGAATACCCACTTCATCACAAAACGAGCGAAATTCAAGACTACAGAACTCGCCTCCTCTATCAGTTCTCAGAATTTTAATTTTACTCTCCGTTCCTCTTTCAACTAGTGCTTTGAATTTTTTGAATGTCTCAAATGCTTCACCTTTTGTTTTCAACATATAAACCCACATTTTACGAGTACAATCATCGACAAAGAGGAGAAAGTATTTATTACCTGCCAAAGTTGAAGGAGATATGGGTCCACATAAATCTGCATAAATCAACTCCAATGGCTTCTTTGCAATGAATAATGCCTTACATGGGAATGGTTTTCGTGCCTGCTTCGACATTAGACAACCTTCACAGTTTTTCTTTGGCTGCATAAACTTAGGAATTCCCAGTGCCAATTCTTCCCTTGACATTAACTCCATGGCTTTAAAATTTACATGACCAAGGCGGTTATGCCACAGCCATGTTTCTTCCTCCACTTTGGACAACCCGCACACTGGTTTACTTTCTTCAAGGCTGATCCTGTACAACCTGTTTGCAGACCTCTGCACTCTCATGAGCAATGCACCTCCTTGATTATAAACCCTCAGCTGATCTTCTTCAAGGATCACTTTACTACCCTCCTCCGACAGTTGACCCAGACTGAGTATATTATTACACAACGTTGGTATATAATATACATCCCGTACACTCCATTCCTCACCGTTCTTGCACATGAATGAAATCACTCCTTTTCCTCGAATAGTAACTGTTGATCCGTCCCCGAATTTGACTTGTCCCGTGATTCTCTCGTCCAATTCTTTGAATTTTCCGCGATCTCCTGTCATGTGTTGACTAGCACCGTTGTCAAGGTACCACATCTGCGACATTTTCTTCTCCTCGCTTCTTTTACTGAGTACAGGATCTACTTTCTCTTCATTCAGCAGGACCATTCCACCTTTTTTACCATCGCACTCCATAAGTAACAAGGCTGGCTCATCCTCTTCAGCTTGAGTCATGTTCACTTCTGGTTTGTATTCCTTTTCCTTACGTGGCTTACGACACTCATAAGCAAAGTGACCATATACCCCGCAGTTGTAGCATTTTACAGTACTTTTATCACGGGTTCCGCGTCCACCATTTCTTCCTCGTGGATCAGCCCATCGAGTCTTTTGTGTTCCTGATCCTTCACCTCCATTCTTATTTGTTTTACTCATCCACTCTTCTCTAGTCAACAATAATTTTCCACCCGTATTTTCTCTTTTCGACCATTCCTCCTCAGTAAGCATTAGTTGTCCTCCTCCACCATCATTCTGGCCTCTGATCCGTTCCTCATGTGCTTTCAGCGATCCAACGGCCTCTTCGACGGTCATTTTTTCAAAGTCTCCGAACTGCTCAATTGTAGACACAATTTGCAGATACTTGCCCGGCATTGCACGAAGCAGTCTCTTCACAACATAGCTTTCAGAAATTCCCTCACCCAGAGCTCGGATATTTGTCACCAATCCATTTAATTTCATGCAGAAATCATCCAGTTGATCTGACTCCTTCATCCGCAGAGTTTCAAACTCGCTCTTCAAGGTCTGAACCTTGGCTTTCTTCACACGATCTGCACCTTGACACATAGTCCTTATCGCTTCCCACGCCTCTTTTGCAGTCTTCTTCTCAGCCACGGATAATAAGATATCCTCAGGTATACTTTGATATATCACAGCGAGAGCGATCTGGTCGTGCTTCTCATCAACAGCAGTTTCATCTCCTTTGCTGATCTCCACAGCGTCCCACACGCCATGCGCCTTCATGAAGGTCTTCATTTTCAGGGACCATGCAGTATAATTACTCCTGGCCAACATAGGATAGTTCAAACCCAGTGCTCCCTCTTTCAGCTTTGTCTTTTCCGTAGTCATCTTTGGCATATATTTGGGCATACAACGAGACAACCTGGCTCTGATACCAGATATTAGATAACACCTGAAATAAACTTATATGTATGTTGACTGTATACTGAAAACAAGAAAATATTTCACTGCATAAACTGCTTCACTTGGCTTAACAAAGAAACGATTACAAGTACTTAAATAGAACTCCACATGCAGGTGGTAACTACTACTAACAGAATTGCCTAACTAACTCCTACCTGATAAGCATTGTTTTATTGATACATCTACTCTCCTAGAAACTCGCCAACAAACTAATAGATAACTCAGAGCAAACTAAACTAATGACTAAAACTCCTAACAAACGACTGAGTCTTATTCAGACATTAAATACTAAGTTTAGATTAACTAAATTCCAACAATACCGGGTTTAAGTTTGGTGATAATCTTGATGAGATGTTGGATATTACATATGGCAATTTATATGATAAGAAAGTTAATTCAAGACCAGTGTTTAAACGAGAAGCTATCCTCATGGGTCCTAGTTCAATGGGTTGTGGGGTTTTCAGTTGCAAAATTGTTCTCGTTGGTGGAGTTTATCCTCCAGTATTGAACATGAAATATTGAGATAGACTTATAATGTTAGATACTCAGGGTAAACAAGTATCTTATCAAAAGACAATCCCACGATGTACAGTCGAAAGATCAGGCTGATTGTTATTGAGCTTCATGGGAGACTCTATGTTTTAAGTGTCAGTAAGTATGCGAATTGCAATTCTTTCAAAATATATTATCCCAAGCAGCGGCTTGTAAAGACACATTGTTCAATCCTTACTTGACTTATTGTTCTACATGTTTGGGCAATCCATAAATTTCTGGCAACTGTTTATGTAATGCTTCGCCCAAGGGTGGACCATCAAATCTCCATCATGCTAAGAAGATGGTCAAATATTTTATGTCCGATTATGATCAACTACTTCCATTCCGCGGCATGGAAACCACTTACTAGAAACCTGGTTATAGTGGCGTAGTTGTGATCTATCTTTCTAAAGAAGATGTAGTAGAAGGACGTCGGTTGAACTTAAATCGCTCTTATTTTGATATTAGAGAACCTCAAAAAATATTTTAAACTAAACCCTTCAAACTTTATGGCGACTTGTCTAGCTATTTTTCCGATTTTGGAGGGGACGCTTTGATAAACCTGCATATTAATTATGGTATAAAGAAGTGGGATTGTGTTCAGTTATTGTTCTGCAGACTTGCTTAGAGTTAGGAGTTAGTTGTTTTCCTTTGGACTTTCTTAGTTAGTGGACTGGATATCAGAAGCAGTTACTAACCTTCACTTGTATTTAAATTCATTGTAATATATTAGGAAGAGTAGTCTAAATACAGTAAAAGTTTGTGGTTCATTCTCACCCTAAGAGAATATCTATCTTCATCATACAATAGCTTTGATTGGGAGAAACCTATCATTGGTATCGGAGTTATGACTTCTAATAAGGAAAGGATCAAAAATCTTGAATCAGGACTAGGAAGCATTCAAGACACAATGAGTCGCATGGAGGTTGCCGTGGCTGATAAGTTCTCTCAAATAGAAGCAGCCATCAACAAAATTTCTGAGATATTGCAGGCCAATAAAACTACTTCCTCAAGTAATAATCATGATCACATCCTAACCCCACTATTGGGCATATTCGTAACACCAGAGAGGAGTTTACAGACAGTAATGATGGAGGAAGGCAACACTTCATTTCAAAGCTAGCGAAGATAGAGTTTCCTCGCTTCTCCAAAGATGATCCGACTGAATGGTTCACAAGGGTGGAACAATTCTTTGATTACCATGCCACTCCCGAACTGTAGAAAGTGTCATTAGCTTCTTTTCATCTTGGAGGAGAAGTCAACCAATGGTGGAAATAGCTTAAAAGATCTTACAAGGAAGCTGAAAAGGAGATTTCCTGGAAAAAAAATTTAAAGAAGGGCTATGGGCCAGATTTGGTCCAACATTAGGCGAGGATTTTGATGAAGCATTGACAAGGGTAAAACAAAATGGCTTATTACGTGATTATCAAAAAGAGTTTGAACGACTAGGTAATCAGATACATGGTCGGCCACAAAAAGCTTTAGTGGGCAGATTTATGAACGGTCTCAAACTAGAATTTACTGAAGATATTCCAATGTTCTAACCAAAATCATTAAAGGAAGCGATTAGCCTGGCTAGGATTAAAAATGACCGGATTCATAGGCAATCAAAGTTAAGCCATCAAAACACTCAACCAATGACAGATATTGCATCTTCGATGACAAATCATACATCTTCGATGAAATGACTCGGTTGGGATGAGATGCAAATGAGACGAGCCCATATACTTTATTTTAACTGCGACGCAAAGTTTAATGTTAGGAATAAATGTCAAGGACCACAAGTACTGATGTTAGAAAGTGAAGAGCACGTAGAAGTGGAATCCAGGGATCTCAATCCATGAACATTAAGTTCATGAGCAATTTGTCAAGCTAAACCTTGAGGACAAGGTCCTAAAAAGGGGGAGGTATTGATAAACCTGCATATTAATTATGGTATAAAGAAGTGGGTATGTTCGGTTATTGTTCAGCAGACTTGCTTAGAGTTAGGAGTTAGTTGTTTGCCTTTGGACTTGCTTAGTTAGTCGCCTAGATATTCACGCTTTCTACCTTACTGTACTTGACAATGTTAGCAAACATGTTTTCATCATTTTAATAGCTTTGATTGGTTCAGACAGTGATTGGGTGGAAGTGTGTGAATCTGAAAAAGAATGATCGGCTTTAGACTTATGATGTTTTTACTTGTATGCTGCTCTGGAGACTCAACATATGATGTAAACCTATGCAAATTCCTTATCAGTGATTTTTATACACTTTTTTGAGTCTTGTTATAAATAGTTTAAATTTACTTAATATATAAATATATGATAATTTTCTAGTAATTTAAATTTACTTAATAGTCTAAATTTACTTAATATATAAATAGTCTTCTAATAATTTTTATATACATTTTCGAGTCTTCTAATAAATTCATTTTGACCCTTTTACTTAATATCATATTAGTTAGTTTATACAACGAAATTGGTTTAAGTACTTTATATATGGTTGTAATTACATATACTCTGGATATTAATAGTATATTATAATTTTACAAGATTTTATTAAAAGAAAAAAGTTATAATTCTTATAAAATTCATACAAGCTAAAATAGTTTATTTTCCATAAGTATATAAGTACCCCTGAGGGTAATATCAGTAATATTTTAACTAAATGATTAAGGTAAACAGCTCTCATAATTGAGGTTTAAAATATACAATTTTTTGTTTAAAGATTTATGTGTGCAACATATCAAACCTTAAGTATTAAATTATTGTTAAGCTAATAAGGAATGATCACTCCTTTTATGAGAATATGAATATTGAAAGTTAATTATGAAATGAGTGTAAACATAATTAGAAGTTATTAAAATTTGAAAGAAAAGCTATGCAAAATCAAATTATATAATAAGTACATTAACCAATTATATAATCCCACAAAGTGTTGGTGTAATGATTGATGGTGTGTCTGAGTTCAACTCTGGGTGTGCGTGTGTGTGATTAATTATTCGTGTTTGTGATTAATTATTAAAAATTATAAAATTATATAAAATTTTAAATATAGATAGTATGGTGTAAAAAAAATAAGTATAAAATTAAAAATTAATAATAATTTATAAACTATAAGTTAGGACCTTTTGTTTGGCTTTGTTATCTGAAACAATGTATAACCTAAAATATCATTATTAATCTCCACCAACCAGTTTAGAACATGTAGTTTAGACATACATGTTGGATACTTATGATACCTTTGATGATTCTAATAATATCACAATGAGATTGGTAAACAAAATATACTCTATATAACTAAATTGGTTTAAGTACTGTATATATCTCGTTGTAATCACATATACTTGGATATTAATAATATTTTATAATTTTACAAGATTTTATTAAAAGTAAAAATTTATAATTCTAAAAAAATTCATAGAAGCTAAAATAGTTTATTGTCTATAAGTATATAAGTACCCCTGAGGGTAATATCAATAGATATTTTAACTAAATAATTAAGGTGAAGACCTCTCATAATTGAAGGGTTAAAATATACAACTTTATTTATTTAAAGATTTATGTGTGCCACATGTCAAGCCTTAAGTTAAGTTAGTATTAATCCAATAAGAAATTATCACTCCTTTTATTTGAAGGTTATTTATGAAATGGGTGTAAACATATTTAGAAGTTATTAAAATCTGAAATAAAAGCTATGCAAATTCAAATTATATAATTAAGTACATCAACCAATTATATAATCCAAAAAGTGTTGGTACACTCTGTGTTTGAGTTCGACTTCTAGTGTATGTGGTGTCTGTGTGTGTGATTAACTATTAAAAAATTAAATTATAAAAATTTTAAATATGGGCGGTATGGTGTAAAAAAGAAGTATGAAAGTAAAAATTAATAACAATTAATTTCTAAAAACTATAATTTATGACTTTTTATTTGGCTGTGTTAGCATGAAACAATGTATAACTTAAAATATCATTATCAATCTCCACCAACAAGTTTAGACCTACATGTTCGATACTTATGATACCTTAGATGATTCTAATAATATCACAATGAGATTGGTAAACAAAGTAGTATCTGTGCAATCGCATTCTCCGGTCCTTCAATTTTTTTCAAATATCCGTTTTAGATACTCGACACTCGAACATAGGTATGGACACTGGTACACGTATTTTAGGTCAAAATTATGTAAAAAGTTTAAGATATTGATGAGATATTTGGATACATATCCAATGTTGGATACGTATGCCATTTGCTCACAATCCAATCGTATTTTGCGGCTAATAGCCTAGTGTGAATTGATTGAGGATAAAAAATTTAGGAACATCTTATTTACGGTGTGGATGCGGTATTAAATTTTCAAAAACTGCAAACCACAACATATATTTTTCACTGGAAAATAGGTTGCATTATGTATTAGCTTCATGTATTATTATTGCATGAGCGAGATAATTCTGGTCATTTCTATCGATCGGCCATATTGGCTACTTAATGTTTGTTGTTTCAAATGACCTTTAGTTCATTTTAAATAAAATGAACGGCTTTGTAAATGTTGAGTCCACAATTTAAGTTCTTACTAGGACAATCCTCCGTATTGTTTCGAAGGCGCATTTCTTACTTACAATGTTATTCACAATTGGTGAAACATTTTCGGAATTTTTTATAAAGTTGTTGAAGAAGGTTTATGTTGATCATCATATTCAAATCATTAATTAGTGTAATCTATATCCTCAATAACACAATACATGTCTACTTTAGAGAGAAAATTTTATTTAAATTATTTGTCCACTTCAACTTTGATGAATGTTTAGGTTGATCATCACATTCAAATAATTAATGAGTGTAAGGCATTCTACAATACATGTCCACTTTAGAAAGAAAAATCATTTTAAATTAGTTGTCTACTTCAATTTTGACCTCTCAAAGTGTGTAGGTAATTCTAGATTATTTATACTACATGTATATGTATTTCTACATAGAGCACACTTTTTAAAATCTAATTTTTTTTTAAAGTTGAAAAATATTTTTCCAAATTTGTAATCTGAAATCGGTCTTACAAAATTGGGTCGTGCAAAATAGGGATATATTTGTTATTCTATATAAAAAAGGTATCAGCCTTATAAATTAGTTGAACTTGTATAGGCCTATTAGTATTTTTTTATGAAATAGTATTTTGTTATGGACACCTCTTGAAATAAATTGCTCCTAGGGGACAGGATTTGGCTGGTAAGGTTAAGGTGATAATTTTCATTTTTTTGCTTCTTGAATTTTCTTTTTTTTATATGTGTTTTTTCCAAAACTAATATAAAAAATTAGAATACCATAAAAACTATGCCATTTTATATATATATATATATATATATATATTGACAAGGAATGTCAAGCTCGCTTCTATTTATTTTTACATGACCTCCGAGATAAATAAGTATTTGATTTCAAGATTAATTATGCAGGTAAGAGAATACTTTCTATTATATTTATATTATTTTTTGATACCTCTTAAATTATCATATACGTCATAATATAAATGACATAATATAGAAAAGAGAATTTATAGATAGGAAGCCCCCAAGTAAAATATTTTTTATATTATATTTGCATGATTTATATTACAAAATTTAGTTTTATGTTTCTATATGAACAATAAAATTAGGGTTTAGATATTTTAGGGAGAAAATAAAGATTTTTGAGATTCAGGGCTGCACTTGGCCTTTGATTAATTGCTAGTTTGCTCAAGTCACTTAGTTAGAGAGATTTTGAAGAGATGTCTCCAAGTTGTTTCTTATTACTGTTTTGTTTAGAGAGGTTTATTCACCCATGGTGATGATGCACTAATATAACAATACACACACTTGCTTGTATTGCTCAGAACTATCTGATTACTTTAGAACCTGCAACGTACAAATATTTAAAAGACATATAAAGTAATTCTATACAATAGGAACTAACTCCTATCTAAACTCCAGTATCTTATTTGACTCTTATTACTACTAACTACTCTACTGACTAAATCAACAATATTATAGCCACATAACAGCTATAAATTACTTCTAAAATATGTTTAGATTAAATAAAAATCCAACACATTTCCCCATAATCTAAACATGTTTTTTTATCATGCTACACAACCGACTCCACTGCTGCAAAATCCCTGACTCTTATTAACTCCTATTAACTTATTCATAGCCTCAAATTTTACCCTTCTCAGTGCTTTGGTTAATATATCCGCCCTCTGCTAATGTGTACCAACATACTGAACAACTAACTCGCCTCGTTCAATACCCACACGGATGAAATAGAACCTCACATCTATGTGTTTACTCCTTACATGTAATATTCGATCTTTCATCAGCTCTATAGCAGACTTATTGTTAATGTACAAAATAATTGAACCAATCTGCTGGCTTGAAATTTCTTTCAGCAACCCTCGAAGCCATATACTCTGACATGCTGTAATAGTTGCAGCCATGTACTCAGCATCGCACGATGAAAGTGCAATCACCCTATGTTTCTGTGATGCCCAAGAGATCAGATTCCCATTCAAATAGAAACACATTCCGCCCGTACTTCTCCTATCTATTACATCTCCTGCTAAATCACTATCTGTAAATCCCGACAGTGAATTCTTATTTTCATCTCATATATACATCAACCCATGACTAATTGTTCCTTTTATATACCTTAATATCTGCTTCACAGCTTGCTTGTGTTTGATCGTGGGTCATTCCATGAACCTACTCATCACACCAACTGCATAAGAAATATTCGGTCATGAATGAGTCAAGTACCTCAGACTCCCAAAAATGCAACGATATTCATTGGCATTTACCAATTCCCCTCCTTCATCCTTATCAAGCTGCAACTTCTGATCCATGGGACACCTTGACAGATTACAACTTTATATCTCAGCTTTTTCCAAAAAAAATTTAGCATATGCAGATTATTTCAGAGTAATAGAAGAGCATTCCTATTTAACCTCGATACCAAGATAATATGATAGTAATCCCAAGTCACTCATCTCGAATTGTTGGTTCATCTCTTTTTTAAACTCATTAATTGCAGTCTTGCTCGCTCCTGCCACTATCATGTTATCAACGTAAACCCCAACTACCAAAACACTCCCATTTTTGCACTTTGTATATACAGCTTGCTCATGTAAACACCTCCTGAAACCCAAATCTCTTAAGCATTTATCATGGAACATATTTCAGGCCCTAGGTGCCTGACGCAGCCCGTACAAAGCCTTTAATGAATGATACACCTTACATTCTTGCCCTTTCTTGATAAATCCTTCAGGTTGCATAACATACACTTCTTCAAGAAGTTCCCCATTCAAGAATGCCGATTTAACATCAAGGTGGTGTACCTCCCATCCTTCTTTGGCTGTTAATGCTAGGAACAACCGTATCGTCTCTAAATGTGTCACCGGTGCAAACACTTCTTTGTAATAAATCCCTTTCCTTTGCACATACCCTTTCGCGACGAGTCGTGCTTTATATTTTACCACATTTCCCTCTGAATCTTTCTTTAATTTATAAACCCACTTTAATCCCATAGGTTTGTGCCCAACTAGTAAGTCTGTGAGTACCCAAGTTCTGTTTTTCTCGATCGTCTCTACCTTCGCCTTCATAGCATTCATCCATTCTTGTTCAGCTGAAGCTTCACTGTAAAATGTGGGTTCTTCTGCCTTCAATAACATGAGTTCATCAATCATGTCTATCACCTCTGTTTCATTGTATATTTCATCCAATGACCTAAACCGTCTCGGTTTGCTGCTAGCTGCAGATGAGAAATCTATTCTTTCTGCAGATTCCTCTTCAGTTTCATCATAATGGGTTCGTACGAGTGTTGACATCACTTGTTCTGTCTCGACATTATGATTTGTTTCTTGTGATTCCTCAAACTTGATCACCTGTCCTCGAATCAATACTCTTGTATTTCCGGTTTGTTCCCAAGGCCAAAATTCATTCTCGAGAAACACCACATCTCTACTTATATGCACTGATTCCGTGATTGGATTATACAAACAATTTCCCTTTATCCCAGGCTCTCTTCCAAGATACACGGCTTGTTTGCTACGATCATCCAACTTCTTGACATGTACTGCTGACACTTTCATATATGCGGAACACCCAAAAACTTTGACATGTCTCAAATCTGGGGTCTTCCCATTCCATGCCTGGTATGGAGTCTTTCCTCCTAAGACTCGAGTTGGAAACCTATTCAAAATATACACAGAATGTCTTACAGTTTCCCCCCACATAAATGACGGCATTTTCGATCCCTTGATAAAGCTCTTAACCATTGCAGCAAGGTTTCTTCGTTCAACTACCCCATTTTGTTCCGGGATATATGGAACAGTATACTGACGTTCAATCCCCACATCTTCACAATATGATGTAAACTCCTTGGAACAAAACTCGCCACCACGATCTGTCCTCAACATCTTCATTCTCTTCCCAGTTCTATTTTCTACTAATGCCTTAAACTTTTTGAACATTTCAAGAGCAATACTTTTTTCCTTCAACATGTATACCCACATCTTCCTACTGAAATCATCCACAAATAGGAGAAAATATCAATTACCTCCCGGTGTAATCGGTGTAATAGGACCGCAAATATCTGCATACACTAGTTCTAGCTTTTCCTTGGAATTAAAAATCGCACTTGACAGGAATGAACTCCTGGAATGTTTTGACATTAAGCACCCTTCGCACCTCTTGGATGGTTGAACCAATTTTGGAATCCCTTGGGCCATCTTCTCCCTTGACATAAGCTCTAGTGCTTGAAAATTTACATGACTGAGTCGGGCGTGCCAAAGCCATGAGTCTTGCTCTGTTTTTGTCATTAAGCACATGGGACTGTTCTCCTCGAGACTAATTTTATATAAACGATTCTCTGATTTGTTCAACTTCATTAGTGTCCTTCCACTTCTCTCGTATATCCACAAATAATCTCCATCAATAACAATCTTATTACCTTTCTCGGATAATTACCCCAAACTTAATATATTGTTGCACAACTCCAATAATATACATCTTTCAACGTCTTCTCTTCACCATTCTTGCACTTGAATGAAATGACACCTCCTCCTTTTATGTAAACCATGGATCCATCCCCAAACTTAACCTGTCCCATTATACTTTCATCTAATATTTTGAATTTTCCCTATTCACCGGTCATGTGATTCTTTTATTTTAAGGCTTGTTCATCTCTTTGTATCTGAGAAGAGTTCACCTCCTTGTACACTTCCTTTTCTTTACGAGGTTTACGGCACTCTGTGGAAAAATGCCCATAAGCCTAACAATTAAAACACCGTATCTTACTTTTATCACGAACCCCATGAACAGCTTCCTTCCCACGATATTCACCACCTCCTTGAGTCCCTTCCTTGTTGCTCCTTTTCAACCACTCTTCGCGAGTCAACAAGAGTTTCCCATCTTGATTATCTTTTTGCCTTCACTCTTCTTCAGTCAGTAAAAGTTGTCCCTGGCTCGTTTCTACTTGGCCACGAACACGCTCTTCATGGCCTTCAACGAGCCAACTACCTCTTCTACAGACATCTCCTCTAATTTCCCAAATTGCTCAATAGCTGAAGCAATATGAAGAAATTTCGAGGGAATCGCTCTAAGAAGCTTCTTCACCATGTAGCTCTCTTCCATTTTCTCTCCTAATGCCCTGATATTGGTAACCAAACCATGTAATTTCAGATAGAAATCATCTAGCGATTCATTCTCCTTCATGCTCAATGCTTCAAATTCACCTTTCAAAGTCTGAGATTTTGCTGCTTTCACTTTGTCTGCTCCCAGGCTCATAATTTTTTATGGCTTTCCAGGCTTCTCTCGATATTTTCTTCTCAGCAAGAGCCAACAGCACGTCCTCCGGGATTCCTTAGTAAATGATAGCCAATGCTTTCTTGTATATCTTATCTTCAACCGCCGCTTTCGCGTCCTTTGGTTCAATCGCCTCCCACACTCTATATGCTTGCACAAACACCCTCATTTTATGAGCCCATGCTGCGTAGTTGGTTTTTGTCAACATTGGATAACTTATACCAATTGAATTTTCTTTTGTTTTATTTGTCTCCATGATGAACTCCCTAAGTGCGTTACTCGAATGATCGCTGAAGCTCTGATACCAGATGATGCACAAATATAACAATACACACACACTTGCTCGTATTGCTCATAAAAATGCAGAACTATCTGATTACTTTAGAATCTGCAACGTACAAATATTTAAAAGACATACAAAGTAATCCTAGAAAATAGGAACTAACTCGTATCTAAACTCCACTATCTTATTTGACTCCTATTACTACTAACTTCTCTGCCGACTAAATCAACAATATTATAGCCACATAACAGCTATAAATTATTTCTAAAATATGTTTAGATTAAATAAAAATCCAACAGGGGGACTAATTCTTTCTTCATTACTCTCACTCATGTATGGGTTTTGTCATATATAGTCCTCCATTTGGCTTTCCAAGGTGTAGAGGGTGAATCCCTCACTTGTACTCCCTAAATCCAAAATTATATATATATATATACAATACAAACTTAGAAAAAAAAAAGTGATCGGGCAATAAATTGTACAAAAAAAAATAAGAACCATAAACAGTTAAACTTCAAAGAAAACTGTGAGAATGACATTCATTATTTTTTTAGTAATGTGTTGTGATAATTAAAAAAAATAATCTTTTATGTTAATGTAGCCTTTACTGTGGTTTGATATTGTGTGAGATAAATATATCAAGAAATAGAATATGAAATGAAATATTATCCAACAAAATAAAGGTTTCAATTGAACAAAAATAAATATTGATGTGAATTATCTTGTCCATTCACATAAAAGAATGAAGGTGTACAAGATGGAACATTTTTATATATAAGAACATAAATTACACAGCAAAAAAAATAAGAAAATACATATAGAAAGAAATGTGGCTCTTTATAATATTGGTTCCTATGAAGCTATAGCTATGGTAGAGTACCATTGCTTGTCCCATAATATGGACCATGCCAAAAACCATTGACCCAGCAGTAGACAGGCCCTAAATGAGGGAACATGAAAATATTTTCAGTTTGTGCCATCCAATCACACGGCTGATTCTGACTACTAAGTGGTAGGGTTCCATTAGGCTGTATAATAAGAACATGAGACGGTAAGGTGACAGCCCTAGCAGACCTTGTCATCATAAGGCCCAGCGGATTGGGCTGTTGTGGATTCTGGACATAGTACCCAGGAAGCTGGTTGACAGCTCCCGGAGGAATTGTCCCCGTAGGCCTTGTCATAGGTCTGTCAGGTATGATCCAACGAGTAGCAGGCCTCTCTAGGCGCGGTCGATTCTGACCTTGTGAATTCAGGCCATGATCCACTGCAACAACAGGCCTTGCATTATTATGAAGGCGGTATCTCATTTCTTCTGACACTTCTGAAGGTACGTTAGGGCAACCGGTAACATCTGTGTATTCTATAGCTAGGTGTTGTTTGAACCTTGTGATGTTATTTACCACCTTGGAGCAGTAATTGCATCTTACCTTTCCTCCATTACCCTCAACCACCACCTCTGTGCCGTGCATCCATGCTCCATCAAGTTTCCTTGTTGGCATCTTCCTGTACAAACCAAATCAAATTAAGTTTAATTTATCTTTCCATTCAAGATATAAGATATGTAATGCACCTTGGACATGGTACTTGAAAATTTAGTAATATATAACAATATATTCTGTAAAGTTTGAAGAATGAAGATATTATTGAGTGTGTAAAGGTTGATACTAGATTACTTAGCAAGTCTAATAACAATACTTTCTAAGGAAATTGTAGAAGCAATCCAACAATAAAATAATTCAAAATCAAAATTATTTAGAATAGTATATTAACCCTCTATCAAATGAAATAAAAGATTAAATTATACTCACAATTAGTTAACTGTGGGAGTTGATTTGAATGAAATAAACTGGGAAAGGAACGATTGCTACTAATGAAATGAGAAGAGATAGTGATGAGACAATGGAAAGGGTTTATAGTTAACCCACATCAAAAGAATAGCTAGTGTGGCGTAAAAACCTAGAAATTGATATAATATATAGGATAGGATAAAATTAGGGTTAAGGCTACAAGTTTTGGGCCCAAATATAAAATGCGTGGTCCAACTAAAAGTCTTATATAAAAGGATGGGATAAAATTTAAGGTTAGACTTAGAAGTTTTAGGTTCAGTTATAGAATATATGGTCCTTTAAAGATGTTGTGCTAACTTTCATATTTGGTCCTTTAAAGGTGTTGGACCTAACTTTTATATTGGGTTCTTTTAAAATTCTTGGGCTCAACTTTTAGAAAATATAATTTTTTTAAAAACAACATTCATTATTATTTTTTTACATTTTTCACAACCTTAAAACCATGGTAAAAGTTATACAAAACCATATTTAGTGATTTACTTGTAATAAAATCTTATTCAAATTGAAAAACATATGATAATAGTATATATTTGAATAATCCTAATTTTTTAAGGACCATTTTCAATTAAAACAAATATAATAATTTTAATTTCTACATATCACTACCATAAAAGTAGAAAAATTAGATCTAACTGTATGAAAAATAATATAGGTTGAAATAGCAAATGAAAAAAGTAGCACCTAGATAAAATAAATATATGTTATATTATTCTTCACTACTTTTCATATAAATCAAACACTATATATTAATAATATTAAATATTACAAGTTTTAGGCCAAATGTTAAATATTTTCTTAAGTGATTGGACATCTTATAAATTTAGTTTGACCAACAATAGAGGTTGTCTATAGCCACAACAAAATATACTCACAAGTGAGCATATTTACATATATGGATAGAATTTCAAGATATTCTTTGTTACTAATTTGTTCAACTGAAATTGTGTAGCTGAGACAAGCACATGAGCCAATATGGATCTCAACGAAATTTCCTATGGGACAAAATACCAAAAATTGGTGATTTCACCTTATAATGGCTCCATATACTAGGCAATCTAGGAATGGAGTTCATATGTACAATGGTGCAGCGACAAAAATAGTAAATATCCCTTGCTCGAGGTGGAGGAATATCAAACACAATCTCAGGCTATGCCCTGTATCTTATTCTATATTATACATCAAAGTAAAGATTTAACTAATAAGGCCCCTTCCAAGTAATTTTTAGGCTAAATTTGATGGAAAATTAAACTAAACATTACTTTGTTTTGGTCCTCTAGTCATCTGTAGGTGATATACAAATGTGTTTGGTTTGTAAAGAACATGAGCATTTTTACGTGTAGTTCAATATCTCTAATTATATTAAAATATATATATTTTAATATGCCTAATTTTTAAAGAACCATTTATTGACACATCTCAGACAAGTCCTAAATCTGTGGTGCAGAAGACTGAATCTTAGTTATCATAACAGTTAGAAATTACCCTTATCCTCTTGTATCTTTATCATTCTGTTGTAAAGATAAACTCTATGTAAACTGATCTTATTTTAGATAGAATAATTGTAACAGACATGTAAAACTAATTCTATATATACAAAAGACCACAACCTGTTTTATGGTGTGGAAAATCCAATATTTACTTGGTATCAGCCTAACTCTCGATCCCTCCTTCTCAAAAACAAAAAAAAACTAATAATAATCATGTCTAATCCCTCTTCCCCAACCTCTGATAACACTGAAACATCCAACACCATTTCTTCTCCCTCCTTGACAAAAATCCATCATCTTCTCACTGTGAAACTCGATTCGAAGAATTACCTCATGTGGAAATTTCAGTTTATGCCTTTATTGAGAGGCTATGATCTCATGGGCTACGTTGATGGGACAATTCCATGTCCTCCTCGTACGATCCCTACATCTTCCACCGGTACAACGGCCAGCACTAATACCATCATAAATCCAGAATATATATCATGGTTAAGCAAGATCAAATCCTACTTGGATGGTTGTTATCTTCTCTAACAGAACCTGTTCTCGCTCAAATTGTTGGGCTTGAGACATCTGCTGATGTTTGGAATGCTCTGCAATGACACTTTGCATCCAACTCCCGATCTCGTATTATGCAACTTCGTCGCGAATTACAATTGCTAAAAAAAGGTAACAAAAGCATATCTGAGTATTTTTTGTTTGCTAAACAGCTTAGTGACAATCTTGTAGCTTGTGGTCATGCCATCACAGCAGCAGATCTGCAGCAATATATTTTGAGTGGCTTAGACTCTGCACATGACGCTATTGTCACAACTCTAATTGCAACTAATGTTGATCTTACTCTGGAAGATTTTCAAGCACATCTTCTCTCATTTGAGATGTGTTTGGAGTCCCAAACTAGTGTCCTTGGAGCTGCACCTACAACACACTTGGCCAAATCTAATTCCAACTATGTTAAACGAAGCAATAATAATTATCATCAGCCTTTATCTCGTTCCTTCAATCATACAAGGAACTATACAAGCCGGCTTCAAAATAAGCAAAGGGGACGGTTATCAACAAGTGTTCGCTTATCATGCCCTTGTCAGCTATGTGTTCGTCAAAATCACCATGTTGTTAATTGTTGGCATCGCTTTAATAAAGATTTTTCTCCTCCTGCTACACCTGCACCTACGGCTTATGTTGCTACATCTCAGCCTATTAATGCATCCACCTGGCTTCCAGATAGTGGCGTCACTCACCATGTGACCTCTGATCTAAGAAACTTGCAGCTTTACTTTGATTATGATGAACCGGATCAAATGCTTGTTGGTAATGGTAATTCTGTTCCAGTGGCTCATGTTGGTAAGTCTCGGCTACACACACCTTCTCGTTCCTTTTAACTGAATAACATTTTACATGTTCCTCATATATCTACCAATTTGCTTTCTGTTGCTCAATTTTCTAAAGATAATAATGTTTTGTTTGAATTTCATCCACATGTTTTCTATGTAAAGGATCGTCAAACAGGGAGAGTGGTACTTCACGGACAATTTAAAGATGAGTTATATCACTTTCATAATGTTGCACCATATCATACTCCTAATTCGGCCTCTTTTTTTAGTTCTAGTTCATTGCATTTGTGGCACAACCGTCTTGGACATCCAATGATGTGGACCGTGCGATCAATAATCAGTTCCTATTCTTTGTCAGTTTCAAATGAGGGTTTTCATTTTTGTAATTCGTGTTATGTTAGCAAGAGTTGTAAGTTGTCATTTCCATTAAGTTCCATTAGTGAACCTCTTCAGTTAATTGTTTCGGATTTGTGGGGTCCTTCACCTGTAATTTCCAGAAATGGTTATCGCTATTATCTACTCTTAGTTTATGTATTCAGTAAATTTATTTGGGTTTATCCACTTGCAAGAAAGTCTGATGCTTTAACTATATTTGTTAATTTTAAAGCAAGTATTGAAAACTTCCTTAAACAAAAAATTAAAGTTTTTCAATCTGACAATGGCGGTGAATTCAAAAAGTTTACACCTTTTCTTGAATCTCAGGGAGTTTTTCATCAATTCTCTTGCCCACACACATCTGAACAAAATGGCCTTGCAGAACGGCGACATCGCCACATTGTAACAGGTCGTACTTTGCTAACAAATGCACATATGCCTCTATCTTATTGGTCTGAAGCATTCTTAACATCATGTTACCTTATAAATCATTTGCCTACTCCGCTCTCGAAAAATAAAACTCCTTTAGAGATCTTGTTTAAGCAAACTCCAAATTATGAGCATTTACGTGTTTTTTGCTCACTATGTTATCCATTTTTACGTCCTTACAGTGCTCATAAACTTGATCATAGATCTCTTCCATGTGTTTTTATTGGCTATAGTTCCATTCACAAAGGTTACTTGTGTCATCATATTCCTACAAACCGTACTTATATTTCCAGGCATGTACGCTTTGAAGAGGCAGTGTTTCCTTTCCAGGAGTCCAGCTTGAGTACCACTCTCTCACTTGGAAACTCACCCGAAAATGTTTCACCAGTCCAAGAGGTAACATTTTTTCCCTCAGTCCCTTTTGTAGAACCAACACACTTGCTCAATGAAACAACACAACTCTCACATGCTCAGCCCACAAATGACACCCACCATGAACAACAGCTTCCCATTAATAACCAGTCACATGTACCACCTACTGTTTCTGATTCTACAGCCACACCGGAATCAATACCATAAATAATGTCTCGTGCTCCCCGACAAACAGAACCATCCCACAACATGGTTACACGTTCAAAGAATAATATTTTTAAGAAGAAAATTCTTTTGGCCACCAAACATCCATTACTTTTGGAAGACCTATGGGAACCTACATGTTACTCTCAAGCGATAAAAGATCCTGCTTGGAGGGCTGCCATGGATCTTGAGCTTAACGCTTTGCTAGCAAATGGTACGTGGACTTTAGTCCCGATGAAACCCAACATCAACATAGTTGGATGCAAATGGGTTTTTAAAGTTAAACAGCATCCAGATGGTTCTATAGAGCGGCGCAAGGCCCGTCTTGTTGCCAAAGGATTCAATCAACAAGCTGGAATTGATTATAACAAGACATTCAGTCCCGTAGTTAAGCCATGTACAATTCAAATTATTCTTACCATTGCTTTATCTAATAACTGGCCGTTAAGACAGCTTGATGTACAAAATGTGTTTCTTCATGGCAATCTCACTGAGGAGGTGTATATGAAACAACCTCCTGGATTTGTGGATCCTTGATTCCCATATTATGTGTGTCTTCTTCTCAAATCCATATACGACCTCAAGCAATCACCTCGGGAGTGGTATAAACGGTTGAGCAGCTTTCTTATTGGTATGGGTTTCCAAGCTTCAAAGGAAGACATCTCTTTATTTATTAAGTCAACTAGTACATATAAGCTCTTTGTTCTTGTCTATGTCGATGACCTTATTATTACCGGCTCTAATTCCGGTAAGGTTCAACAAACAATTGAGCAGCTTAACACAACTTTTGCAATTAAAGATTTGGGAAATTTGTCTTACTTTCTTGGGGTTGAAGTTACCAGGTTTGCATCTGGTTTATTTTTATCTCAGCAAAAATATATTGTTGACTTGCTGAGGAAAACAAAGATGGATGGGGTAGCACCTATTTCTACACCATTGAGTACTCAGTTAACTATTACTAAAGCAACAGGCTCCAAAATGAAGGATGCTACACTATATCGGAGTGTTGTAGGCGTACTACAATATCTACAATTTACTAGACCAGATATCTCATACGCTGTCAATAAAGTGTGTCAGTACATGCATGATCCTACTGAAGATCTTTGGTCACTTGTAAAGCGGATACTTCGTTATCTCAAAGCAACCGTGCATCATGGCTTACTTCTTCGTCCCTCTGCTAGTCTTAGTCTCTAAGCATATTCTAATGCTGATTGGGCCGGTTGTCCAGATGATCGCCGTTCCACTAGTGGTTATTCGCTCTTTTTTTGTGGTAACTTGGTCTCGTGGAGTGCCAGAAAGTAAAAAACCATTTCCAGGTCCAGCACCGAAGCAGAATATAAGTCTCTGGCTACTGCTACAGCTGAACTAATATGGGTACAATCTCTGCTATCTGAGATAGGCTACCATCCTCCTACATCTCTGATTTTATGGTGTGATAATCTTGGGGCAACTTATCTTACGGTGAATCCCATTTTTCATGCACGCACGAAACACATTGAAATTGATTTTCATTTTGTACGTGAAAGAGTAGCTCGCAAACAACTTAGTATTCGCTTCATCTCTTCTCGTGACCAACTTGCTGACTTCTTCACCAAAGGATTACCTAAACAACGGTTCGAAGAACTTAGACATAAGTTGACCATCCGCGATGGGATGCTCTACTTGAGGGGGGGTATTGACACATCTCAGACAAGTCCTAAATCTGTGGTGCAGAAGACTTAATCTTAGTTATCATAACAGTTAGAAATTACCCTTATCCTCTTGTATCTTTATCATTCTGTTGTAAAGATAAGCTCTATGTAAACTGATCTTATTTTAGATAGAATAATTGTAACAGACATGTAAAACTAAGTTTATATATACAAAAGACCACAACCTGTTTTATGGTGTGGAAAATTCAAAATTTACTCCATTTCCAATTAAAAAAATATAATGATTTTAATTTCTTATATCACTAGGATAAAAGTAAATTTAAGTAGAAAAAATAGATATAACTGTATGCATAAATAATATAAAATCAAATAGCAAACTATTAAAGTAAAACCTTAGGTAGGTAAAAGTAAATATATGTTTATGGTATGCTTTAGTACTTTTTATAAAAATCAAATACTATTTATTAATAATATTACAAGTTAGATATTGAGAAGTTTTAGGCCAAATGTTAAATATTTTGGTGAGTCTTGGGCATTTTATAAATTTTGGTTGCCAAAGAAACACACAAAGTTCAGCTTCAACACTGCCACCAAAAAAATATTTAGGCCCCATTTGTTAAATCTGAATCACATTTGTTGAACCAGTAAAATTTCTCGATAATCTGAACGAATGGTTATTCTCAACACCTTAATGATTCATGGTGTTTGTTAATTTGTTTTTAAAATTTATCTGGATGGTAGTAATTTACTATTATACCCTGCTGAATGATTAATATTGTTTAACAAACGATATTAGTAATTTATCTGGATGGTACTAATTTACTATTTACTATCAATGATACAAAAGAATGTTCTTTTTAATATAGTTCTGAAAAATGACAAATCAACTTAACAATATCAATACAATTTAAAAATTATTCAATGAAAAACATAACTATATAATTTTCAAGAACTTTCCTTAAAGTTTTTGAGCAATTTTATCACTAAGATCATTCATATAGTGTGGCTTGAGATCACCATTGTGTGTCATTCATTGGTCCTTCTAAATCTTTTTCATCTCATTCTCCATCACTATCTCACAAGGAAACTTGATCACATCGATCAAATAATTCATCTTCTAGTTTTTTCTTTCTTATTCTTATGAAATTGTGAACTACAATACAAGCTATCACAATATCTCGCTGCGTAGAGAATGATTATGGAGCCATTTATTTGAGGATTGAAAATCTTGCCTTTAACACCCCATAAGCATGCTCGATAACATTTCTTAATTTTGCATGTGCATCGTTAAATTTTTCCTCCTTACTTAAAGCACGCTGACGATGAAAATCTGCTAACCAATATCTTGTATTACGATATGGGGTTAAATATCCACGAGTATTTGTATATGTCGCATCATAAACATAATATTTATCTGTAATATGAAGTATAATATGATAGTTATATAATGTACAATGTACTTAAAATATTTCAATTTGACTTTAGTAAAAAGATAAGGAATTACATACTTGGTGGAGGAACCGGAAACCCGGAATATGAATCAAATAAATGTAAATATCATATTAAAATCACATACAGCTAAAACATTTTGATAACAATCACCTCTTCCTCAGCCTCTTTATCGAGCTTGCTGGTGGGCTGGAATGATTGCATGAACAAGTGTACCATCAAGTGCTCCAATTGCCCCCTTATAACAAAGAAATATACATGTTAAACATGTCACTAAAAATTAATACAGAAGTAAACATTTAATTATTAAAAAATAACTCAAGAAATTTGAAAAATGAACCAATGCTTACCAGAAATTTTTTTATCAGTTCTCTTTGTATCCTTGAAATATTTGAGTTTGATGTACGCACTATAATTTGCTTTGCAAACTCCATCATTCCTTTCAAAACCTCATGAAAATATTTATGTGTTGTTTGTGTATAGTGTTGAAATCTATTTTTAATCTTTATAAAGCGATCATTGTGGCTTATAACATGCAAGAACATGGCTATTTTTTCCTCTACTGTTGAATATCGACAACCTTGAACCCAACCACGTTGTTTAAAAAGGTTGCAAAGTTCAATGTTGACAACACGAGAAAGGCGCATCATATCTTAACACTGGGTATTAGAACCATTTAACAACTCCGATGTATAAGCATATCCAGGCAAAATTAAATTTTTATCTTTTATTCTTGGCACACTTCTCGGGCGCAAATTTCTCAGATACATGATCATCAAACTCAAAAGTTAATCTTTGATTTCCATTGCTGGCCTAAATAATGAAAATGACACTTTAAGTAAAAACTACATATCAAATTTAAAACACGTTAAATCCAAGTTTCAAGAAACTACAGGCACTACAACTAACAAAAAGTTTCAAGATGCAAAAAAAATTACATGCACTATCACTAAAAAATATCAAGTTTTAAGATGCAAATAAAACAATGACTTCAAAGAGATAAACTATGCATTAAATTCTAATTTACCCGACACCATTCTAATGCAATGTTCAATTTCATTTTCTTGAAGAAGCATCCATTGTTCCCTCTACTTCGCACTCTCACAAAATATCCCAAGAGCCATTTGGTGGAGAGGATTTGTAGCTTCTCATCCTAGGCTATTCAGCTTCTCTTTACACTCTTTAAGTGATGGTCCACTATTAGTTTGAACCATAATTTTTAGTGCGCTAGTCATCTCATGTTCAAATTCTGTGATTTTAGCAAGTTTTGGTGATGCTTTAATTTTTTACTTTCTTTGGAGTTTCCTCAGGATCGAGATTTGGAGCATTTGAAATATTTGATAGATTTGATTGAATTTCTTCTATATCAGGAATCTCTTTTTCATCATTTATGTCAATTGTTCTGCTCCTTTTAGAGCTAGATCCCCAACCACTAACTCATGTGGCAGCAGTTCCATCGTAAAGCTGGGTGCAAAGATCTAGATAACTCAAAGGTGTTGATTTCAAAGTTTCTACAAACTTATTTCCCTGTATATAAAAATGTAGTATAAAGATTTTGTTTAAAATGAAATTACTTGAATTTAATTAAGTTTATTTTTGGAAGAATTACCTTACAAAGTTTATCACATTCTTTTTCAGTAAAGTTGAATGAGTTAGTCACCGGATTATAGTGATTTCCAGTCTTGGATTTAAGTTGACACCAAGAAATATATCGATTTTTTAAGTAATCATAATAATTTCTCATTTGTCTCGCATCGACTTCAAAGGCATGAGTTCTCTTAAGAATTTCTCCCACTTTTACCCATGAGTGTGGTTTTAGATTGCTACCTAACCTACCATTAGCCGTAACTTCCTCAATGCATGATTCAAGAAATGTTATTGTTAATTGTTCGCCCCTCCAATATACTTTTCCTTTCTTTTTTGTTTCATTGGGTTGATTTTGGCTTTTGTTTGATTGGTCGATACCTAAAAGTAAAAAATAAATTAATATAGTTGCACATGAAGTTGATATATTCATTTTATGTACATTTGTTTTCTTAGACTTTTCAAATACGATAACATGAAAATGTATTCTTTCTCTCCGTACCATTCATTTTATCTATAATATTTAATATTTTTAAAATGTAAGTTTTATCTTAAACGGCTGAAGTATAAACTATAGTATATTTTTCTTAAAACAGTTCTCTTATCGATTTTAAAAGTTGAGTGCCAAAGTTTTTGTCCCACATTTCTAAATTTTATATCTAATTCTATAGTACTACTGATTAGTTCCTGAAAATCTTAATATAGTACTACTGACTAGCATTTAAAACAGTAGCTTTGCGGCATTAAAACAGGTGACCTATTTAACTGAGACTGAAATTGGAAGAAATTATCAATCGCTCAACAACACTGACATGTTTTAAAATTTAAATAGGAACAGTCTTTAATCTACAGGCTATAAATCTCGACTTTCAAATTTATTATTTCTATTTATCTGTTTAATGTTCAAATTATTGGAGCAAGGGTGAAGCACCATGACGTTATGTCTTCTAGTTCGGAAAGTTTTATAAATAGTCGTTCTCGTATGCATAACCATTTCATTGCTTCCGGTGGTCCGAATAATAATCCAGAACAAAACTCTTATCGGGACTTTAATATCCATGGTCAAGACTACAATCTTCAACACCGCTTAGTATACCTACCATAACAAATCCTGGTTCTAATAAACCAACAATTACTTTTTCCAGAAAGATCAGTCAAAAGATAACCTCTCATAACCCCGATGAGACAAGCGCCAAATTTCCCACTCCCGTCCACGAAAATCAGTAAAACAAAATCCGATCTCTTAGTAAAAGTAAAGGTTTAACTTGCACTGCTACAGCTATTACGACTTATGCTAATGGTAACTAGCAAAAATAATATTTAGTTCCTCTAAACAATCATGTAGCAACCTAAACTTCTAAATTATTAATCAGAATGACATTACCAAGACAAACAATTAAGCAGCGGAAATAATTCTGAGGTCGTATGAACAATCATACAACAACCTAAGCTTCTAAGTTTACGATCACAATAATATTATATTACCAAACAATTACGCAGAAGAAACAATTCTCAGTTCCTATAAACAATAATATAACATTATATATCATATGATACAACAAACATAATAGTTTTGCTAACCTAAAATTAATAAGAATAAGAACATACCTGTTATTAGTTAAGGGAGAGAGCAGATAGCAGAACATGTAAATTATAATTAAATATATATATATATATATAGGAGTAGCTGATGGATTTGTATGGAAGATAGAGATGAAAGAGTATAAATAACAGAAAAATTGCATGACCTCCGGATGGGATATGCAGGAGAGGCCGCTAGATAAAAAAATGAGCGACTTGATGAGTTATGTATAAAATTAAATAGCTTGGTGGAAAATATTTGAGCATTAGCTGAAGTTATTGAAGAAAGTTACGTGGTGAAGAAACATCTCAGAATACCTACAAAATTTTTGCAGATGCATCCACCATTGAACAATTTGGAGACTTAGAGGTACTGTAAGTCGAGGAAATAACAGGATCTTTTAGGCTCATAAAGAATGTCTCAAAGGTCAAAATGAACTTGTTAGAGGACAATTATCACCTACTGAGGAAGAGTGATTGAAAATAGGAAACGAAGAAGGGCGGTTGCTATTCACTAGAGAGGATTGGCTGAGAAGGTCAATTTCGAGGAATAGAAGTAGAAGTGGTGACAATTGAGTAAAAAAGGATCAAGAAGTGGACGAGATAGAAGTAAAGTGAGATGTTTCAACTATCTGGTTTATGGCCATTATGCTGCGGAATATCTTAAGCCTAGAGGTGAGAATGAAAAACCTTTGGAGGTAAATATGTCTCAGACACGGGATGATGAGCTTGCACTTTTAATGGTAAAGTATGGAGAAGGAAAATTATTGTTGAGTGACGAGAATAAAAAGCCAAGATTATTTTCTAGTGCTCGAAAGAAATATGAAAATCGAATTTCCGGTATTTGGAAATGGAGCAAGCAATCATATGACAGGCAGGAGTGTGCATTCGGTTAACTGAAACCGAAATTGTGGAAAACCCGCTACTGAAAACCGAACCGAATTGTATTCGGTTTTAAACCGAAACCGGACTATATAATTCAGTTATAACCGGAAACCGGATTTTAAAACCGAACTTAATAAAAAATTCCAGAAAATCATAAATTGCAAAGCACTTAAAGTACAAATCAACCCTGAATCATGATCTGCATTATTTGTGTGGAGCATTTCATTCATGCGATTGCAATACACATACACGCCTACTCTATTGCAAAATTATTCTCTGTAAACTGAAAGAAGGCTAATTCATAATGGATGTTGACCATGTGGAAAGATAATAGTTAAGAGAACATATCACCAATTCAAAATCGAATTTACACTAGATTACTGTCATCGTTCTCAACTAAAAACATCACAAAAGATTATCAATTTATCATATCCCAAAATTGAATCAAATTAATTACCTCAAAAATTGAATGAATCGATGTACTTGCAAATTTGATCAATGAAGATTGTTTATTTCGACGAATTGAAATGATGTTTAGAGAACTAGAGTGATGAATTGTATGCTGAATTGTTGAGTTGCTGACATAGAGAGACGGAGAGATGGAAGTTGGGAGATGTATGTATAATTGTATATTAAAGTATTAATATTTTGTACACTATATAGAACTTCGGTTATTTATTCGGTATTTCGGTTAACCACGGTTAAAAACTGAATTACCGAAAAACCGAATTTCAGAAATTCTACTACCGAAAATTGAACCGAAATTTACAATTTGGTTAACCGAATCGAAATTATTTTGGTTATTCGTTTCGGTTTTCGGTTAATCGAACCGAAATTTGATTTTGGATGAGAAATTGAAAGGACAAGTGCGCTTTGAAGATGGCTCAATACTGCATATACAGGAAAAAGGCTCAGTCGTGTTTAAGTGCAAGAATCAGGAAGAAAGAATGTTCAAAGAGGTATACTATATTTTAACTTTATGTAATAATATTTTGAGTATTGGCTAATTATCTGAGCAAGGTAATCGAGTTGTAATGCATGATGAGTTTTTATGGGTGTATGACAAGGAAGGAGATCCCTTGGCCTTTGGTTAATTGCTAGTTTGCTCAAGTCACTTAGTTAGAGAGGTTCTGAAGAGATGTCGTCCAAGTTGTTTCTTTCATTATTGTATTTTTTAGAGAGGTTTTTCCATCCCCTAGGTGCGACTGATTGTTTCTTCATTACTCTCACTCTTGTATGGGTTTGGTTTTTATAGTCCTCGACTTGGCTTGCCAAGGTGCAGAGGGTGAGAGGGTGAGTGCTTCACTTTTACTCCATAAATGTAAAATTATATATATACAATATAAACTTAGCAAAAAAAGAAGTCGGGCATTAAATTGTACAAAAAACAATTAAGAACCATAAGCAGTTAAACACAACATCATACATGGCCTATGTGAAGGGTTTCGAGCACATAAACGCAACGGAAACAGTAATTAAAAATATAAAAAAAAAACATAATTTTCAAAACCCGCCGCAGAATCCATGTGAAATCATATATTTACTTCGTAGATCAGATTGTTTACCTTAAGAAGCTTTAACAATTGGTTAACTAATGGAGATCCAAAGCTTGTTCAATCGCCTCGCATCCCGCTCTCGCGATCTACGCTCTATCAGTATCCACACGAATGCTTGAACTCAGGGATTGGATGTGTACTAGCACAAACTCGTTTTTTCTTGCTCTCTCCCTCTTCTCTCTTGGTGGCTAGGGTTTTAGTAAAAGTCCGTTTTCATACAAAATCAGCCACACAAGAGATATTATATAGAGAGTAGAAAAACGAATTATAACTCTTAACTAATTAGGAGTTATTATTAATTTAAAAATCCTATTTGTATTATAATTAAGTCTCACTTAATTATTTAACAAATAAACTTCATAATTAATATTAGTAAATTCGAATTTCAATATTTATCTAATTAATTAAGTCATACTTAATTAATATTATAAATAATTCGAATTACTTTAATATAATTTAAATCCAATTTAAATTAAATAATCCTTCAAGCATTCTTAGTGTGTGACCCTATAGGTTATTATTTCGTTGGCAACAAATTTTAAATCTAATTTAAAATCGTAAACATTGAGCGACATCTAGTAATACATCATTGCTACCCAAGTAATAATAATTGAATCGCTGATCGATTAAACCTTTTGTAAATAATGTACAATGTAATATAATCTCTTTAACTAAATATTATAGATTAAACTAGAGGCATGTAATGTGTCATCCTCATCATAGTTTAATCCAAGTTTCCTTGATGAATGAGTAGACTACAATATCAAATCAACATTTGAGCGTGGCCACGCATTTCATAGTCTAGCTCACACAAGAGGCCAATAATATCACTCCTCAAATAGGAGGGTTAAATCCCATCTAGATCATTCATATTTCTCATACGATTCATAATATACCCAATGTCCACTTTTATCATTACCCGGTCAAGGATAACTTTTAATGGAATCAATGTATATTAATTCTCGTATAGAAATATAATGACTTCATGTCTAAGGACCATTACATCATTATCACTGTGAGAATTACTTATGACACAACAGACATGTAGAATATCATATTGGGTCTGTCCAGCACCATGTACATATACATCTGCCTGTGTTTTTTACTTTAGTATCACTATACCTATGATCAATGAGATGTGATCATCAGTCAACAAACACACCAGTCTTAATGCATTATTATTTTCCCTTAATAATAATACTCGACTAGGGACTTTTAGGAATATTGATACTATTCTCATAATCTCATTTCTAAGTCACGTACTTAGAGATATAGAATTGCATATCATATTCCAAGGACATTTATTAATCTAACATTTATATCGCAGTAAATTAAGAATTAATAAATTATAAATAAAATAATTGATAGAACATAAACATTAATAATCCTAATATCTTAAACTAAAATATCATAGTATTGTCTCTAGAGCACAAACACTAACAATCTCCCACTTGCACTAGAGCCAATCACCCATGTATCTAATACTCATGGAACTAGTATGACCATTGTACTTCTGCTGCTACAAAGCCTTAGTCAGTGGGTCTGCAACACTATCATTACTATGCACTTTACATTTATATCTCCTTAATCATTGATCTTATTAATAAGGCGATATTGCCTAAGGATATGCCTAAACAGGCTTCATGGCTATTTCAAAAAAAAATATCAATATATTCGGCTTCCATAAAATCATCAATGTTCTTGCTGTGAACTATTCAAGCTAACATCAATTATATTTAGACAAAATACAAAACAGACATAAACTCGTAATCATCCTTGTTTGTTCAAAAATTAGGTTCAGAAACTAGTATCAGTGTAACCCTTTACAACCAGTTCCCAATCTTATCCATATACAAAAAAATAAATCTTTAGTCCTCTTTAAGTACTTAAGAATATTCTTGAAAACTATCAAGTGACCCTCACCTGGTTTAGACTGGTATCTGATCGTCATGCTCAAAGCATACGAAACATCAGGTTAAATACATATCATTGTACACATTATAGATCCAATTGTTGACGCATCTGGAACTTTCTCAAACGGCCCTTATCATCTAATGATTTAGAGGGCAATTATCTTTTGAGATCACTATCCCATGAGACATCGAAACATATCCTTTCTTTGTCTCTTCCATCATAAAATGATGTAATAGTTTATCAATGTATGAACTCTGACTAGGTCGATTAATCTTTTTAATCTAGCTCTATAGATCTTGATCCCTAATATATAGGTAGCATCGCCTAAGTCTTTCATCGAGAAACTATTTCTCAACCAAGTCTTAACCGCCTGTAGAGAAGGTATGACATTCCTTATTTGTTATATATTATCTACATATAATACTAGGAATGTCACATGGCTCCCACTAACCTTCTTGCAAACACATATTTCATCTTGATTTTGAATAAAGCCAAACTCTTTGACCATTTCATCAAAATGAATATTCATTTTCCTTAAAGCTTGCTTCAATCTATAAATAGATAGAAGCAACTTACAAACTATCTTAGCAAACTTTGGATCGACAAAACCATTAGGTTGTATCATATATACATCATCTTCAAGGCTCCCATATAAGAAAGCGGTTTTGACATCCATTTGCCAAATCTCATAGTCAAAGAAAGCAACTATTGCTAACAAAATCATGATGGACTTGACCATAGTAACCGATGAAAAAGTCTCATCATAGTTTATACCATGAATTTGTTTAAAACTTTTTCCCACTAGTCGCGTCTTATAAGTCTGTACTTTACCATCCATGTCAGTTTTCTTCTTGAAAACCCACTTGCACCCTATAGGTTTTACCCCTTTGAGTGGATCAACTAAAGTCAGTACTTTATTTTGATACATGGATTCCATCTCGAATTTCATGGCCTCTGGCCATCTCTTGGAGTCTGAACAGTTCATAGCATCTTGATAGGTGAGAGGCTTATCATTATCCGCAACCATCACATCATCATCTTGAGTCAAAAGAAATTCATAATTTCTCCCAGGCTCATGGTGAATCCTACTAGATCTACGAATAACCTGTGTTTCTTGGACATGATTACTTTCAACATTTTGATGTACATCCTAATCTTATTCCAACTCTGGTTCAATGTTATCATGTGGTTCTCGATCTTCATCGAGATGTATTATCCACACGAATGCTTGAACTCAAGGATTGGATGTGTACTAGCACAAACTTGTTTCTTTTTGCGCTCTCCCTCTTCTCTCTTGGTGGCTAGGGTTTTAGTAAAAGTCTTTTTTCATACAAAATCAGCCACATAAGAGATATTATATAGAGAGTCGAAAAATGAATTATAACTCTTAACTAATTAGGAGTTATTATTAATTTAAAAATCCTATTTATATTATAGTTAAGTCTCAATTAATTATTTAACAAATAAATTTCATAATTAATATTAGTAAATTCGATATCAATATTTATCTAATTAATTAAGTCATACTTAATTAATATTATAAATAATTCGAATTACTTTAATATAATTTAAATCCAATTTAAATTAAATAATCCTTCAAACATTCAAAGTGTGTGACCCTATAGGTTATTATTACGTTGGCAACAAATTTTAAATCTAATTTAAAATCGTAAATAATTAGCGGCATCTAGTAATGCATCATTGCTACCCAAGTAATAATAATTGAATCGGTGATCGATTAAACCTTTTGTGAATAATGTACAATGTAATATAATCCCTTTAACCAAATATTATAGATTATACTAGAGGCATGTAATGTGTCATCCTCATCATAGTTTAATCCAAGTTTCTTTGATCAATGAGTAGACTATCATATCAAATCAACATTTGAGCGTGGCCACGCATTTCATAGTCTAGCTCACATAAGAGGCCAATAATATCACTTCTAAAATAGGAGGGTTAAATCCCATCTAGATCATCCTTATTTCTCATACGATTCATAATATACCCAATGTCCACTTTTATCATTACTCGGTCAAGGATAACTTTAAATGGAATCAATGTATATTAATTCTCATATAGAAATATAATGACTTCAGGTCTAAGGACCATTACAACATTATCACTGTGAGAATTACTTATGACACAACAGACAAGTAGAATCTCATATTGGGTCTATCCAGCACCATGTACATATACATCTGCCTGTGTTTTTGACTTTAGTATCACTATACCTATGATCAATGAGATGTGATCATCAGTCAACAAACACACCAGTTTTAATGCATTATTATTGTCCCTTAATAATAATACTCGACTAGGGACCTTTAGGAATATTGATATTATTCGCATAATCTCATTTCTAAGTCACGTACTTAGAGATATAGAATTGCATATCATATTCCAAGGACATTTATTAATCTAACATTTATATCGCAGTAAATTAAGAATTAATAAATTATAAATAGAATAATCGATAGAACATAATTATTAATAATCCTAATGTCTTAAACTAAAACATCACAGTGTTGTCTCTAGGGCACAAACACTAATACTATGGTAACGGGGTTTTTTCAGTGTAACGAGCTAAATTGTGACTATAGATGCCTCAAAAAAAAATTAGCCATTTATGGCTACACTTTTTTTATTATAAGTGTTCATGTCATTTAGTGTAACCGTAGAGAAAATGAGACATCTACGGTTACACTATAAATGATGTTACCGTTGGTCTTAATAAAGCGTCTATAATTTTTGGCGGCTAATTAATTGACATGGAAGCGGGGAATGAAATTTATTAAAAAAGATAAGGGCCGGGGTTGGAAATTTATTAAAACATTATTTTTATCCTAAAACTAATAAACTCTCACATTTCACTCGCTCTCACATTTTTTCCCCTCTCACAATTGACTTGGTCAAAGCTGGTGTCTGAGTTCAACTGATTCAAGCTGGTGTCTGAATTCAATCAGGTTAATAAGGTGGTGTTTGAGTTCAATCGGGTCAACAATCAATTTGGGCTTCTTATTTACAATCAGGTCTTCTTGTTCACAATCAGATCTTTTTCTTCTACAATCGAGTTTCTGACTTAGGGTTTCTTCTCCAATCGAATTTCTAACTTTGGGTTTTTTTAGAGGTATTCTTCTAAAATATGACTTTGAACTAGGGTTTTTTGTGTTTCTTTAAATTGGGGCTTTGATTTGCTTGGGGTAACATGTACATGACTTGTTTATTTTTATTTTTAAAAGTCTCTGATTGCATGTGAATTGGGGTTTCTTAAAAAAATTCATTTGTGCTTTATTAAAATAAACTTTGATAAAGCATAAATAGATTATATTATGTTTAAGATTGATGAAATGAAGTTTAAGATTTCTGAATCTGTAACTACTAGTATTCTCGATTGATTATTTGCATGTTATATTTGTTCATAATCGTACTGAGTTGTTTTTTGCAAACTGATGTTTTGTACTCATTAGTTTTCGTGTCATTTGTTTTACATTTTTCAATGAAGATCTCGAGTTCAGATTTTACATAACATGATTGATAGGTAGGAGAGTTGAACAATATATGAGATATTTTGTGCGTAAATCTGTATTTAAATGATTGTATAATTATAGTATGTACTATGAGACGTATGTTTTGTATCTGAGTGTCTAAAAATTTAAATTTAGTGTGATTTTAAGATAGTCCAGAAAATCATGGTAGAATGTCTGTTGTTGCGTAATGATATGCTACTATAATATTAATAATATGAGATTTAACAAAACACGAATGTGTGAGGCTTGTTAAAATATATGTGAGCCCTGCTAAAACGCAGTTAGTGGAATAAAAATAGCTTTAATTTATTTAGGCATGCGTAATGATTATATCTTTAGTTAGTTAGTATATACAGAGATATAACTAAACCAAAGAGAGTTAATGATTAAAAAAAAGTTAATATTTAATTTATATCAAGTAGAACCAATGGCTAATTGTATAATATTGAACAGTAGGCAGTATGACTAAGGAAGATATTACTTGGTTGAATCTTCCCAAGTATACCAAAGATTATAGGGATGGAGTCAAATTGTATGTGAAGAAAGCGATGGCCAATTTCGCCAAAGGAGACGAAATTAAGTGCCCTTGTCTTAAGTGTGAAAATTGGTTGTGGTGGGGTTGTCCTCATATTGAGTCACCTTATGCAGAGGGGACCTTCTCCCCCATTTATTCAGTCAATCTATGATATTATTTTATTTTTAGATAAAACAAATAATATAGAATTCTAACAAAATACCGGGTTTAAGTTTGGTGATAATCTTGATGAGATGTTGGATATTACATATGGCAATTTATATGATAAGAAAGTTAATTCAAGACCAGTGTTTAAACGAGAAGCTATCCTCATGGGTCCTAGTTCAATGGGTTGTGGGGTTTTCAGTTGCAAAATTGTTCTCGTTGGTGGAGTTTATCCTCCAGTATTGAACATGAAATATTGAGATAGACTTATAATGTTAGATACTCAGGGTAAACAAGTATCTTATCAAAAGACAATCCCACGATGTACAGTCGAAAGATCAGGTTGATTGTTATTGAGCTTCATGGGAGACTCTATGTTTTAAGTGTCAGTAAGTATGCGAATTGCAATTCTTTCAAAATATATTATCCCAAGCAGCGGCTTGTAAAGACACATTGTTCAATCCTTACTTGACTTATTGTTCTACATGTTTGGGCAATCCATAAATTTCTGGCAACTGTTTATGTAATGCTTCGCCCAAGGGCGGACCATCAAATCTCCATCATGCTAAGAAGATGGTCAAATATTTTATGTCCGATTATGATCAACTACTTCCATTCCGCGGCATGGAAACCACTTACTAGAAACCTGGTTATAGTGGCGTAGTTGTGATCTATCTTTCTAAAGAAGATGTAGTAGAAGGACGTCGGTTGAACTTAAATCGCTCTTATTTTGATATTAGAGAACCTCAAAAAATATTTTAAACTAAACCCTTCAAACGTTATGGCGACTTGTCTAGCTATTTTTCCGATTTTGGAGGGGACGCTTTGATAAACCTGCATATTAATTATGGTATAAAGAAGTGGGATTGTGTTCAGTTATTGTTCTGCAGACTTGCTTAGAGTTAGGAGGTAGTTGTTTTCCTTTGGACTTTCTTAGTTAGTGGACTGGATATCAGAAGCAGTTACTAACCTTCACTTGTATTTAAATTCATTGTAATATATTAGGAAGAGTAGTCTAAATACAGTAAAAGTTTGTGGTTCATTCTCACCCTAAGAGAATATCTATCTTCATCATACAATAGCTTTGATTGGGAGAAACCTATCATTGGTATCGGAGTTATGACTTCTAATAAGGAAAGGATCAAAAATCTTGAATCAGGACTAGGAAGCATTCAAGACACAATGAGTCGCATGGAGGTTGCCGTGGCTGATAAGTTCTCTCAAATAGAAGCAGCCATCAACAAAATTTCTGAGATATTGCAGGCCAATAAAACTACTTCCTCAAGTAATAATCATGATCACATCCTAACCCCACTATTGGGCATATTCGTAACACCAGAGAGGAGTTTACAGACAGTAATGATGGAGGAAGGCAACACTTCATTTCAAAGCTAGCGAAGATAGAGTTTCCTCACTTCTCCAAAGATGATCCGACTGAATGGTTCACAAGGGTGGAACAATTCTTTGATTACCATGCCACTCCCGAACTGTAGAAAGTGTCATTAGCTTCTTTTCATCTTGGAGGAGAAGTCAACCAATGGTGGAAATAGCTTAAAAGATCTTACAAGGAAGCTGAAAAGGAGATTTCCTGGAAAAAAATTTAAAGAAGGGCTATGGGCCAGATTTGGTCCAACATTAGGCGAGGATTTTGATGAAGCATTGACAAGGGTAAAACAAAATGGCTTATTACGTGATTATCAAAAAGAGTTTGAACGACTAGGTAATCAGATACATGGTCGGCCACAAAAAGCTTTAGTGGGCAGATTTATGAACGGTCTCAAACTAGAATTTACTGAAGATATTCCAATGTTCTAACCAAAATCATTAAAGGAAGCGATTAGCCTGGCTAGGATTAAAAATGACCGGATTCATAGGCAATCAAAGTTAAGCCATCAAAACACTCAACCAATGACAGATATTGCATCTTCGATGACAAATCATACATCTTCGATGAAATGACTCGGTTGGGATGAGATGCAAATGAGACGAGCCCATATACTTTATTTTAACTGCGACGCAAAGTTTAATGTTAGGAATAAATGTCAAGGACCACAAGTACTGATGTTAGAAAGTGAAGAGCACGTAGAAGTGGAATCCAGGGATCTCAATCCATGAACATTAAGTTCATGAGCAATTTGTCAAGCTAAACCTTGAGGACAAGGTCCTAAAAAGGGGGAGGTATTGATAAACCTGCATATTAATTATGGTATAAAGAAGTGGGTATGTTCGGTTATTGTTCAGCAGACTTGCTTAGAGTTAGGAGTTAGTTGTTTGCCTTTGGACTTGCTTAGTTAGTCGCCTAGATATTACAAGCAGTTACTAGTCATCTCTTGTATTTAAATTTATTACAATGTATTGAGAAGTATTTAAATTTATTACAATGTATTGAGAAGAGTGGTGTGAATATAGTAAAAGTTTATGGTTCATTCTCACCCTGAGAGAATATTTATCTTTATCATATAATAGCTTTGATTGGGATCAACCTATCACGCTTTCTACCTTACTGTACTTGACAATGTTAGCAAACAACTAAATAGAAGCTAAAAATTCATAATTCAACTAAGTAAAAATTTATAATTCTAAAAAAAATTCATAGAAGCTAAAATAGTTTATTGTCTATAAGTATATAAGTACCCAGAGGGTAATATCAGTAGATATTTTAACTAAATAATTAAGGTGAACACCTCTCATAATTGAAGGGTTAAAATATACAACTTTTTTATTTAAAGATTTATGTGTGCGACATGTCAAGCCTTAAGTTAAGTTAGTATTAATCCAATAAGAAATTATCACTCCTTTAATTTGAAGGTTATTTATGAAATGGGTGTAAACATATTTAGAAGTTATTAAAATCTGAAATAAAAGCTATGCAAATTCAAATTATATAATTAAGTACATCAACCAATTATATAATCCAACAAAGTGTTGGTACACTCGTTGATCGTGTGTTTGAGTTTGACTTCTAGTGTGCTTCTAGTGTGCGTGGTGTCTGTGTGTGTGATTAACTATTAAAAAAATTAAATTATAAAAATTTTAAATATAGGCGGTATGGTGTAAAAAAGAAGTATGAAAGTAAAAATTAATAACAATTAATTTCTAAAAACTATAATTTATGTCTTTTTATTTGGCTGTGTTAGCATGAAACAATGTATAACTTAAAATATCATTATCAATATCCACCAACAAGTTTAGACCTACATGTTCGATACTTATGATACCTTCGATGATTCTAATAATATCACAATGAGATTGGTAAACAAAGTAGTATGTGTTCAATCGCATTCTCCGGTCCTTCAATTTTTTTCAAATACCCGTTTCAGATAATCGACACTTACTCGACACTCGAACATACGTATGGACACTTGTACACCTATTTTAGGTCAAAATTATGTAAAAATTTTAAGATATTGACGAGTCCGGCCGATATTTGGATACATATCCTATGTTGGACACGTATGCCATTTGCTTACAATCCAATCGCATTTTGCGGGTAATAGCCTAGTGTGAATTGATTGAGGATAAAAAATTTAGGAACATCTTATTTACGGTGTGGATGTGGTATTAAATTTTCAAAAACTGCAAACCACAACATATATTTTTCACTGGAAAATAGGTTAATGCATTATGTATTAGCTTCATGTATTATTATTGCAGGAGCGAGATAATTCTGGTCATTTCTATCAATCGGCCATATTGGCTACTTAATGTTTGTTGTTTCAAATGACCTTTAATTGTTATTATGATAATCCTCGTCATTATAAGTATGAACCGGCTTTGTAAATGTTGAGTTCACAATTTAAGTTCTTACTACGACAATCCTCCTTATTGTTTCGAAGGCGCATTTCTTACTTACAATGTTATTCAAAATTGGTGAAACATTTTCGGAATTTTTCATAAAGTTGTTGACAAATATTTAGGTTGATCATCACATTCAAATCATTAATTAGTGTAAGCTATTTCCTCAATAACACAATACATGTCTACTCTAGAGATAAAATTTTATTTAAATTATTTGTCCAATTCAACTTTGACGAATGTTTAGGTTGATCATCACATTCAAATAATTAATGAGTGTAAGGCATTCCCTCCGTATTACAATACTTATCCACTTTAGAAAGAAAAATTGTTTTAAATTAGTTGTTTACTTCAACTTTGACCTCTCAAAGTGTGTAGGTAATTCAAGATTATTTATACTACATATATATGTATTTCTACATAGAGCACACTTTTTAAAATCTAATTTTTTTTTAAATTGAAAAATATTTTTCCAAATTTGTAATCTGAAACCGGTCATAGAAAATTGGGTCGTGCAAAATAAAGATATATTTGTTATTCTATATAAAAAAGGTATCATCGTTATAAATAAGTTGAACTTGTATAGGCCTATTAGTATTTTTTTATGAAATAGTATTTTGTTATGGACACATCTTGAAATAAATTGCTCCTGACAAGATTTGGCTGTTAAGGTTAAGGTGATAATTTTCATTTTTTTGCTTCTTGAATTTTCTTTCTTTTATATGTGTTTTTTCCCAAACTAATATAAAAAATTAGAACACCATAACAACTATGCCATTTTATATATATATATATATATATATATATATATGCTTCTATTTATTTTTACATGACCTCCGAGATAAATAAGTATTTGATTTCAAGATTATTTATGCAGGTAAGAGAATACTTTCTATTATATTTATATTATTTTTTGGTTCCTCTTAAATTATCATATACTTCATAATATAAATGACATAATATAGAAAAGATAATTTATAGATAGGAAGCCCCAAGTAAAATATTTTTTATATTACATTTGCATGATTTATATTACTAAATTTAGTTTTATGTTTCTATGTGAACAATAAAATTAGGATTTAGATATTTTAGGGAGAAAATAAAGATTTTTGAGATTCAGGGTTGCCCTTGAGAGATTTAATTCTAGAAGATAAAAAAATTTCCTACTATACTTTTATAAGAAATAAGTCCAAGTAGTTCACAATACTTCTTTACTTTAAGAGCAAGTCACACATAGATCATCGTTTAAAACTTACCAATATCTCATCTTCCCGTTATATGAACCCATCTTAGTATTTAATACTATTTTTCACTTCAGTTTGTGCTTTCAATCCCCCAAATATGTGGGTATAACCACTTTTGATTTAAATTGTGCAGTGTTTAAATCATCCGGCTCTTGACTAAACTTGTCACTTCAATATGAATGTGTACATTACTAGTTTAGGATGAATAAATAGTTATACATTTGTTTTTATTTAATTTCACACAAGTTGGCATCATTTTCCTACATGTTGTTCATGTACCATGTTTATTTCATGGTATTAAGTAGGTTTTAAGATTATAATGATTTAAATTTTCTAATCTCGTGTTTATTTTATAAAAAAATAGTAAAAGATTATCCAAGAATTAGATCCTTTAAATTATCAAATCTCATAATTTGTTTTGTTGGAGTAGAGATAGAATTATAATACTTTAAGGAGGTATTGTTTTATCCCCATATTAGGAATGGGCGCCACTATCCCAGTGTGGATCCAGCCAGGTTTTATTCATCATGTCCACCATATTGTAATCTCACATTAAACAAACATAATATTAGAAAATTTAAAATACTGTATTCCAATTTCAAAGACTATCTCTCAAAACAAATATAAAATAAAATTTTAAAGGATTATAGTTCAATCCTACACTTAATCCTTCCAAACAAACATACGATCGGAATTATTTTATCTAAAACTAGTTTTAATGGAATTAGTTATGGCCAGATTATTATTGCCGATTATAATCCCATGAAAATAACTTGCAGGATATTCTACGCCCAGATCTACCATGATCGAGTAAGCCTTTTATCTGACAACACAACCTTGTACTGATTTGAGGCACCAAATTGGTTGGGTTGAGACAAGTCCTCTATTTATTAATTAGCTCTGAAATTTTTTGAGTTTCGCCTAATATTTTTGATGGACCTGAACATCATCATTGGAACCATATGTCTATGGTTCCGTTGCTAATTTGCTATGTCGTATATTTTTGTCTGCATGCTACATTCTCTCCTCCTCGTTTTATAATTTTTCTGCACATACTCTGCTTATCCTTTAACCACATTGCAGACACTAAGTTTTGAATTCTCTAGTATCATCCACCAAAATAGCCTCTGCGTTATTTTGACACAACCTCCAAAGCTTGGTAGTTGCAGCCTGCACGACATAGTACACGCAACTGTACTGTTAATCTGTGTGTGGTTGAGAAACCTGGTTTTTGGTTAGCTCTAGAAGTCTTCTGTTCCGTGTAACACCACAGTGGTCATCTAGTACTTGATGTGTACGCTTTGAGTTCGTTATTCTATGCAGGAGCTCGCTTATAGGTGAGCTAGCTATGAGTACACAGTCCCTTTTCGGGATCTTTCTGGTAGCATATCATTTGCTGCCAGTATATACTAGATCTCTCTTGATGCTTTCTTTTTATTTTGTTTTAAACAAACAACTTGGCTTCAATCTCTTTTTCACCAGAAGACAACAATAATAGTGGCCCAAGTTCTTGTCCACCTTTTTTTTGTTTTGGAGGCTGGTAGTTGGGTGAACCATCTATCGTGGTGATCTGAAAATTCTTGATGTTTTTCAGCAAATTTTCTGAAGATTTTCTGGTAATTTTTCAGCATATATTCTGAAGATTTTCAGGTCCTTTTTCAGCAGATTTTCTTGACATTTTCCGAGCAGGTTCAGGCGATTTAGTGCCTTCTTCTTACCGTCACTACAAGAAATTTCATTATTACTAACGACATATTTTGTTGGTAAGTTAACAAAATCTGTTGGTAAAAATGTTTCCTAACGGATTGCCCACTAAACTGTACCGTTAGAGGAAACGTCGTTGGAAAGCATCTTCCTAACCGATTTAGTTGTCTGTAACTAAGTTAGCAACAGAATAGTAACACTAATAACACATATAAAGTAATCAAAAAACACCACCCTACCAACAGAATATTTGGTTGGTAATTCTAATAACAAACTGCTAACAGAAGAAAATTTGTTGTTACATTTGGTAATAAAATACTATCGGAATTTTGACAATTGAACCCTTTTACTATCCTCAATTTTGTTCTGAATTCTTCGCCGGGAAATCTCTTGTTAATCAATTGGGAGACCTTGCTAATAATCATAATTTCTAATATGATATTCGCACAAAATTTTGCCCCCAAAATATTCAAATCCATTTATAAATACAACTCACAATAAGGTAAAATGAAAGATTCAAAAAAATTAAGATATTTTACAGTCAATCAAATATAACTTTACAAACATTAATTCTAACACCAAAAATTACATACAACACTCTCGATATATAAAATCTTACAAAACTTAGGACTTCCTCAAAAGATACTCATATTTTATATAAAATTGGTTCAACCATTTGATACTAGTGTCTGATAATAACAACAGGAGTACTCAATGCATTCTGAGTTTCAATCTTTGTTTCGGATATCACGAAACCAAACCCAACTGGAATTTGTGTTCTTTCATCCGGTGTAAGTCTAGCTGCAACAATAATTAGTTACTAGTCATATATAAAACCCAAAACTACAGTTACAATCAATATATTTGTAGTCATAGATGATTACCTTCTGTAACTAAATCAAATGGTGAGAACAACTTCTTTAATTCTTGATTTGTGTTGTAAAATGACGCCCAACAAAAAATATGTCAATATTTTTTAACTTGTGTGTGTGCAATGGTGATAAGGAGGGGGACAAAAAATGAAGATTAAACTGCCGATAAATAGCTACGAACTTAATCGATTCTCCGCTAGAACTCAAATCCCTACTTGGGAATACAGAAATGGAACTGGCTGCATAGTGTTGAGGTGGGAGAGAAGATGTGAGAGAAAGAAAATGAACAAGGGTGTGCACAATAATTGATTTTATAGTTGTGATATAATAGGGTGTGACATATATATATGGTAAAATTTTACAAGAGATTAGTAACAAAAATATGCACGACCGATCTAGAATTGCTACAGATTAGTAACAGAATAAATATAACCGATCTACAATTATAACAGATTAATAAGGAAAAAATAGATAACCGATTTATAATTATCAACCGATTACTAACCGAATACAAGTTGGACAGGTGGAACCGACAACGAACAATGTGGTTAGTATTGAGTTAGTAATTTGTTAGTAATTTATTGTTATTCTATTAGTATTCTGTAGTTAAATATATGTTGCCAATTCATTAGTAATTCTGTTATAACTTTTGGTGTAGCCAACGGAAAATTTCGTTGGCAACTTTTCATTAGTAACCCGTTGCGAAACCGTTGATGTTATATCGACTTTTTAAAAGCTTGCAATTGGTCGGCAATCCGTTGGTAATTACTAACGGATAGATTTCCGTCAGCAACTGTTGGTAAAAATGAGATTTCTTGTAGTGCGTGATTTTGCTGCATATTTTTAAGCTTTAAACAACCAAAATTCATGTCGCTTGTTTCTTACACCTCTCATTCTCATTTCTGCCACCAATCCAAACGTCCCATTGGATCTTTGCTTGGTACTCTATCAAGTGTTATTAGTTGCTTGGTGCTATTATCAAGTGTCAATAGATAATAGTAATACATTGAGAGTGATTTCGAACCTCAAAAATAGTCTCTTAAGCCTTGTGCTTAGCAAGAGTTTAGCTACTAAGAAGAAACAATTTAGTAAGTAATTATTAAAAGGATTGAGCTAAACAACAGAAGGATTTAGGTATTTACCAACAGATCACACATTACAAAAGTGGGTAGATGATGCAACAACTCCATCACATCAGCTCCACTTCTAATTCCAAAGTGGTGCCTCTAACTATAAATTCTTAAAGTAAGCCTCTCAAAATCATCAACACAAGTCTCCTGATCTTCAATTATCAGCTGCATCTACACATCCCCAGTTTCTCCAAAATTCAAAAAAATATGGCCAAACTTCTGCTACCTAGCTTAAACATATTGAGAACCACTGTTTACGCCTTGTTGCTAGCCTTCCTGCTTGGTTGTGCCAACTCAGCTCGGATTCTCGAGGAAGTAGACCCTCAATTTCCTGTCCCGGTCAATCAGGCAGGGGCATCTGATCCACCTGAAATTGACGACCCTGAAGTGGCACCTGTGGTAGGACCATCTACGACATTGCCAAGTGGACAAATACCGGTCACTGCTGCCATCTCACCTGTGGCTGATGTGGCACCTATAGCTGGTCCTGCCAATCCGTTACCTAGTATACCTGGACCTGTCATCCCGCCACTTGCCACCCGTGCCACCACATTACCAAGTGGGCCTACGACAACGACTGACACAGAGGCTACTGCTGCAGGACATCCTGAGGCTTCAATGGCCTTCTTCATGCATGATATTCTTGGTGGAACTCACCCTTCTGGACGAGTGGTAACGGGGATCATAGCCAACTCAGATGACAACGGTCTCCCATTCTCGAAAGCTAATAGTCAAGTGTTTCCAATTAATGGTGGAGTCCCATTAAACAACATAAATAACCTTGTCAATAACAACAATGTACCCTTCCTAGCAGGTCTAAATAGTTCTCCAACCTCCACAAATTTACACAACACCGGTAACAACAACGTTGTAAGTGGTGGCAACCAATTGCCTTTCGTCTCAGCAGGGCAGCTTCCTGCAGGAGTAACACTCCAACAGTTGATGTTCGGCACCATCACAGTGGTGGATAACGAATTGACTGAAGGGCACGAGCTTGGCTCATCTGTGTTAGGCAAAGGTCAAGGATTTTACCTGTCAAGCTCTTTGGACGGTACCAGCCATACACTAGCACTAACAACAATGTTCCATGGTGGTGATCATGATCATGATCACGTCGATGATTCAATTAGCTTCTTTGGGGTTCATCGGACAGGTTCACCAATTTCCGAGATTGCAGTCATTGGAGGGACAGGAAAGTATCAGCATGCGAAAGGGTATGCAACTATTGAAACTCTTCATCAGGTCGATCAGCATACTACTGATGGTGTTGAAACGGTGACACACTTCACTGTATACCTCACATTCAAGGTCTAAGGAGTACAATATCTGGATCAAATGTCTGCTTCTACTTTTAATTATCTACCAGTGAGCTCTCAAACTTAAAGTAATTGCTTCTTTTTTAAACGCTGTCTCTTAATTCCGAAAGCTACAGGTTTTTCTAATGATGCAAAAGAGAAGGATTTTCAGTTAAAGATGTTCACTCAAGTAGTTTTGTGCATTGACATAGTCGTCCTGGAAAATCATAAAGCTTTTTATAATTTTACAAACTTTAAGATCAATTTTTTTAGCCAACTTGCTGGTAAAGTTAAAATATGTTTCATAGTTTGTTTCATATTTTACATATGGAAATATTTTAAAAGAAAGAAACAAAACCCCTTCAAGCTTAGCATAGATATTTCCAATGTCTGGCAGCCTGCAGCCGGAATAAGATATTGCCAGCTACATAAGTCCAATTGTAAAATTACAAACAGGGTTTAATTTAATCGACTTCTCTTCATAAATTTCTTTAAATTTGTTTCCATACAACAACCATCTTTTCGATCCCAAGAAAGCTTCAGTGAAATGGCAAGTAATCCTCATGTTTTGGTCATTTCATATCCGGTGCAAGGACACGTGAATCCCATGTTACAATTTGCCAAACGCATAGCTTCCAAAGGCCTTATGGTTACTCTAGTGGCAACTAGCACAATAAGCAAGTCTCTCATTACTGAAAATGAACTTGTGACAATCATCTCCATTTCTGATGGCTCAGAAGATTTACCTAAACAACAATGGGATAGCTCGTTCAATGAATCCAAAGAATCATCAGGTAATGAATCCACAGAACCATTGGATGGCTCACAAGTTGAATCTAACGAACCATCAAAAGAAGAAGTTTATGGCTCAGCTGAGGATAAAGCGAAAAAAAGATGGGCTCGTTACCAACCTGCGGTTTCACAGGGGTTAATTGAGCTCATTGAGAGACACAAGGATTCTTGCAACCCTGTTAGAGTCCTCATATATGATTCAATGATGCCTTGGTGTTTAGACATAGCACACCAACAAGGTCTTAAAGGAGCTTCATTTTTCACTCAATCCTGTATTGTTTCTTTGCTCTATCATCATGCCTATGCAGGGACATTGCAGCTTCCGACCAATGGATCAGTTATTTCAGTACCACAACTATCAGTTCCGCTTCAGCTATATGATCTGCCATCGTTTATCTACGACAAGAGCTCAAATCCTGCCATTGTTAAAGCTGTCATTGACCAGTTTTCAAATTTCAAGGAAGCTGACTGGCTTCTTTTCAATACTTTTGACAAGTTGGAGAACGAAGTAAGTTTCTAGATTTCTATACAGCCATTTGTAGTTTTTGAAACAAAAAATGAAACATTAAGTACAACAATTGATGCATTTAAGTATCTGTACGTTATGTCTGATTAGGTAGTGAACTGGATGGCAGAGCAATGGAGTATCAAGACCATAGGACCAGCCATTCCTTCAATGTACACAGACAAAAGAGTAACCGGTGATAAAGACTATGACCTAAATCTTTTCACGGCAAATCAAGACATTTGCAAGAATTGGTTGGACACAAAGACGAAAGGCTCAGTAGTCTATGTATCTTTTGGTAGCATTGCGAATCTGAAAGAAGAGCAAATGACAGAATTAGCATTTGGCCTTTCAAACAGCAATATTTCCTTCTTATGGATAATCAGAGCTTCTGAAGAGGCAAAACTTCCCGTTAATTTCATGTCTGAAGCACTAAAAAGCCGATGCTTGATAGTAAATTGGTGCTCACAGCTACAAGTTTTATCTCATGAAGCAGTGGGCTGTTTTATGTCTCATTGTGGATGGAACTCGACGCTTGAGGCATTAAGCTTAGGCGTTCCTGTAGTTGCATTGCCTCAATGGACAGATCAAACTACGAACGCCAAGTTCATTGTGGATGTTTGGCAAATGGGGGTTCGAGTTGAAGTTAACGAGAAAGAAATTGCTACAAGGGAACATATAGAGGCCTGTTTGAAGGAAGTGATGGAAGGAGAGAAAAGAAATGAACTTAAAATCAATGCCTTGAAGTTTAAGGAATTCGCAAAGGTTGCTATGGATGAAGGAGGAAGCTCTGATAACAACATTTCTGAATTTATTGCAAGCATTTAAATAGGTACAAGTGATTAGACTGCAGCATTATCAACTTACATATGTGGTTAAAGTAGCTTCTTCTTTTTCTCTGTTAAAACCGGTTTGTAAAGGCCATGCTTTATCAAAATTGTCAATTTCACAAGTGACCCTAAAGCATTCATCTGCTTTTCCAGTGTTTTCTACTAATTGATTATAGTCTTCTACCGCCGGTTGAAGTATGCAAGATGATTCGGGTGATTGCTTCAGCTCGTATTACAATGCCAAAAGCAATGGTCAGGCTGTTTGCTGGCAGAGTTTGATTCAGTATCCTTGAACAAGCTTTGTGCTTTCTTGCTGCTGCAAATTCAGTTTTTACAGGCAATAAGCTGTTAACAACACCAAATAACGACTATGAAGCTGATCAACAGATGCTCAAGCTGCTTGAACTCATTCCTAAAGCTGATGCAAAAAAGAAGTATTCGAAGCAGAAACTGTGATTCTGCTGTTTCCATTTAGTTAAAGATGTCCATTCAAGTTAGGGGTACGTTAACATTCAATCCGTTCAACCGCAAAAACCACCCGCAACCGATCCGCATATTACGGATAACTGCAAAATGCGGTGATCATGCGGGTGATCATGGATGCAATTTTAGATTATTGTTCTTTTGCGGATTCATTATTTTAAAAAGCACAAAAATCCTACTGCAACCGCATAAATATTATATAAATTAATATATTTTTAAAAAATACTTGAAAAAATACCTATAAATAAAATTACTCAAGTATTGAAACTTGGACTTAGACCAATATAAATAAAATCCGGAAAGTTTTGCATCAATTTTTATATTTCAAGATTAGTTTTTCTTTTATAATATGTCACTGGACTATTAAATTTATTTGTCATTTAAGCTTATTGAATTTTTAGGTTATTGAATTTTTTTTGTAAAACCTTATAATTTTGTATATGCAATATTTACTGAAGTTAATTTTTTTGAACTATTTGAGCGGTTGAACCGCAAAACCAACCGCAATTACGTTGGTGGATTTGGTTGGTTTTTATATACCAACGGTTTGGTTGCCGATGAAGATACCGGAAAACCGCAAGTTGCGGTTTGATTTGGTTATTACCCTCTGACCGAACCAAACCCCACTACCGCTTACACCCCTAGTAGTTTTGTGTATTGATAAAGTCGTCCTGGTAAATCATAATGCTGTTTACATATGGGCATGTAAAATTGAATGTGATTCATAGTTTGTTGTACCAACTATGCGGACTCTGTATTTAATGATAGAAAGCTTAGCTTACATATTTTCAATGTCTGGACGCCTGCAGCCTGTAAAAATTTCGTTGAAATCATTGCCATACAACAACTATCTTTTCGATACCAAGAAAGCTTCAGTGAAATGGCAAGTAATCCTCATGTTTTGGTCATTGCAAATCCGTTGCAAGGACACTTGAATCCCGTGTTACAGTTCGCCAAACGCCTAGCTTTCAAAGGCCTTATGGTTACTCTAGTGGCAACTAGCACCATAAGCAAGTCCCTCATTACTGAAAATGGACTCGTGAAGATCGTGTCGATTTCTGATGGCTCGGAAGATTTACCTAAACAACCATTGGATAATGATACCAAAGAACCATTGGATGGCTCACAAGTTGAATCTAACCAACCATCAAAAGAAGTACATGGCTCAGCTGAGGATAAAGAGAAAGAAAGATGGGCTCGTTTCCAACCTGCGGTTTCACAGGGGTTAATTGAGCTCATTGAGAGACACAAGGATTCTTGCAACCCTTTTAGAGTCCTTATATATGATTCAATGATGCCTTGGTGCTTAGACATAGCACACCAACAAAGCCTTAAAGGAGCTTCATTTTTCACTCAATCCTGTATTGTTTCTTTGCTCTATTTTCAGACCTATGCAGGGACATTGCAGCTTCCGACCAATGGATCAGTGGTTTCAGTACCTCAACTATCAGTTCCGCTTCAGCTACATGATTTGCCATCGTTCATCTACGACACGGGCTCAAATCCTGCCATTCTCAAATATATCAGTGATCAGTTTTCAAATTTCAAGGAAGCTGATTGGCTTCTTTTTAATACTTTTGACAAGTTGGAGAACGAAGTAAGTTTCTTGAAACATTAAGTATAACATTTCGTGCATTTAAGTATCATTTGATATATATATGTTACGTCTGATCAGGTAGTAAACTGGATGGCAGAGCAATGGAGTATCAAGACCATAGGACCAGCCATTCCTTCAATGTACACAGACAAAAGAGTAACCGGTGATAAAGACTATGACCTTAATCTTTTCACAGCAGATCAAGACACTTGCAAGAACTGGTTGGACACAAAGACGAAAGGCTCAGTAGTCTATGTATCTTTTGGTAGCATTGCGAATCTAAAAGAAGAGCAAATGACAGAATTAGCATTTGGCCTTTCAAACAGCAATATTGCCTTCTTATGGATTATTAGAGCTTCTGAAGAGGCAAAACTTCCCGTTAATTTCATGTCTGAAGCACTAAAAAACCGATGCTTGATAGTAAATTGGTGCTCACAGCTACAAGTTTTATCTCATGAAGCAGTGGGCTGTTTTATGTCTCATTGTGGATGGAACTCGACGCTTGAGGCATTAAGCTTAGGAGTTCCGGTAGTAGCTATGCCTCAATGGACAGATCAAACTACGAACGCCAAGTTCATTGTGGATGTTTGGAAAATGGGGGTTCGAGTTAAAGTTAATGAGAAGGAAATTGCTACGAGGGAACATATAGAGGCCTGTTTGAAGGAAGTGATGGAAGGAGAGAAAAGAAACGAACTTAAAATCAATGCCTTGAAGTTTAAGGAATTCGCAAAGGCTGCTATGGATGAAGGAGGAAGCTCTGATAACAACATTTCTAAATTTATTTCAAGCATTTGAATAGTTACCAGTGATTAGACAGCAGCATTATCAACTTACATGTGTGGTTTATTTGTGTCTTTGTTTCACTGTCAAAACAGGTCTGTAAAGACCCTGCTGTATTAAATTTCCAATTTTACAAGTGATCATAAATATTCATCTGCATTTCCAGTGTCTTTCTGATTTAAGAAATCCGATGTCATAATGATTTTACTACACGGAGATGAAAGGCGAGCAAGCAACAAGTTGTTTTTCATTTCCCTTTATATTCCAGATTTCAGTTGATATATAATGTTTCATTTTAACTGAATCTTCTGACCCCCTAACACTTTGATCAAAATGAAACCTATTCATCAGTGCCATCGACAAGTTTCCAGGCATCGTGTAAAATTCGTATCAAGCTCTTTGATTTCCCCTTTCTAACACGGAACTGGTAAATACATTTCATTTTTCCGCTAAATCAGTTACCTGTGGACTAGACTTTTCAAAATTCCCTGCTCCTAATGTAACTGATCATCTGATCTTCGCTATCTGAGGTGATGGATGGGAACAAGACAATTACACGTAAATGTGTCTAAACATTTCAATTCAGTAGAGTTTTCGTCTCAACCACTCTAATCATTTGAGAAAAAAAGTTTGAAGAATGAATTTTATTTATATCAATTATTGCAAAATTACATGATACATTGGGGCGCATTTTAGTCAGACTTGAATTTGGTATTGGTTAATCTCAGATAACAGTTACATTCCTCTGATCTCCTGCTCAGAGCGATCTTCTACATTTCTAATGACCCTTTCATTGACAGATCATAGTGGCATGACCATCTCCAGGTACAGAAAGAATCATATGATCTTTAGTCTCCTTTTAATGCATGATCCTTAGCTTACTTGGGAGATGGAGGACATCCATGCCAAGATATTCATCGGTTTTCATCGCTTCTCCTCCCAACTCCAGCTTAAATTTCTTCATCTCTTGTTGCATAGATTAGTTGCATAGTTTTACAGTACATGCTACCGCTTGAGCCCAAAATTTAAGCCTTGCTTTAACATCTTCCGGATGATCACCTAGAAATAAGAATGCAGATTGGTTAAATTCTTGAAATATATGTAGATAAATGACACGAGTAAAGAGCGTGATGAGATAGTCGAGTGGTAAGGACTTATCATCTGTCGTCTCAGGTCATGAGTTTAATTCTCGCTCACCCTAAATTTATAAACTCAAGTAAAACTAGTAAAATTTGACAAGAAAGAACATATGTAAGACTCACCAGGACTAGAGATCTTCCAGTTGGCAATAGCTCCGGAAGGCGGAGAAGGAGAAGGAGACTCAGACAATGACACCGAATACGAAGAATTATCAGGGGACCTATGATGATGTTGTTGATCATCAAGAAACTTCTGACTCAAGGAATAACAAAGCTCAAGAGCTGGTAAAGTATTACAAAGCTCAGGAATTTCATCATAACTAAAACCAAAACCCAAATCCAAACACCCTTTTAGCTCCTCAAGATCTTCATCACTTAAGCTTTTAGTTCTTCCCAGCTCATCCTCATCATTTCTTTCAAGAAGTACTGGTTTTTTCTTGTTTAAAACTCTGTTTTTACCCAAACAATCATCATTGTTCAATGACAAGTCTGTTTGTGGGTATTCATAATTTGTAGAATCAAAATCAACTGCTTGAGATGAACTAAAATCTGTGTAAGAATCAGATGCTAAGCCCAAGCTTCCCATGGTTCTTTTCTTTCTTTTTTTTTTGTTTTGTTTATGTGTTTTGTGACAGAGAGAAAGTAAGTGTTACCTTTTAAAGGATACCCAAGTGGTGCATGTGGGTTTTTTTTGTATGTACATGAAGTAGATATGTGAATGCACTATATTATAATAAGATTTTGGTTCCTAATATATGATTGTTGCAGTTATTTATCGTAATCTTAATCGTGAATATTATTAACGTTATTTTGCATGAAGATTGAAGTTTCAATGCTACCCCTCATTATATTTATATTTTGTAAAAAATTTACCTAATCTTAGAATGATAATTATAAAATATAATTAGTAACCGTTACGGAAATATATTCAGATAAAAAATCATATTTTGTGAACAAGATGTCATAATAATATATTTTACATGAATACAAAAAGAAACGTCATTCTTTATACATTTTGTAGAATTTTATTCAAACGTAATGTGATTAATCAAAATTAAGAAAAAATGATCAACAACCAAAATCACGAAGAAATGATCAATAACAATCGTATGTTATAAATCGATCCCCGTAATAATATATTCTGCATGAATACGGAAGGTTACGTCATTCTCTATACATTTTCAAAAAAAATATTTAACAAAATGTGATTAACCAAAATCACGAAGAAATGATCAACAACAATCGTATATCGTGGACCGGCCTTTGTTATTACGAAGAGTATAGGTAATGTAATAAAAGGTGACAGCTGGAATGAAAAGGATGATGATTGTGAAAGTGATGTGGAGTGGGAAGGGAGTAACATGGTGGTTGTGTGGATCAAGAAAATTTGTTTGGTATAGTAAATAATTGGTTAGTGTAGGGTCCTCTGGTTCACATAATTGTGGTTATTGGATCCACATTCAGGGCTTCAATCAGGTCCACCCATGTTTCAGTGCAGTGCTGGATTTGTCTTCTTCTTTTTATTTTAAATTTAATTGGTTACCTATTATTTTCTCAGCCTTTATTTGTGGAATGGCTTTATTAAGCTATTTGTCTTTTGCCTTGGTGTTTATAATATTAACATAAATTAGGAGTCTTTCGTTTCTGTTTCATTGATTTCTTGTGGTTCACATCATCATAATTTGGTCTCAACTCAACATTTAATCTGATAATTGTATTTTTATAAATGTTAAGTTACCACAACTGAAGAGGGGATTATTAAAAATATTGGGATAGCGGGAAATCGAACCTAAATGCTCATGTCAACACATGAGCTCTGCTATCATGTTAAGTTATCCAATTTTTAAATAATTGAGTCAACCCTGACTCATTGACATAGTTTTTGGAGGTAGTTACCAAATATATTCGGTATCGGAAAATTTTATTTGTTTAATTATATGATTAATTTATTTAATTATATTATTTTTATTATATTAAGATTAGAAAAGATTATTTATTAAAAAAAATATTTATCATATACTCATGTATCAAGATTTTATTATATAGTGAATTTTATCGGGAAAAAGTTGGATGTAGTTTAAGTGATTTTATTATAACGCCCCGTTGTGGAGTATATTATATTTAATAGTTTGCGTAAATCAAGTTGAGCAATTATTCGTTGTTATAATTTTTTAACCGAACCAAAATAAATCATATTTAAGCGAAAATAATGATTCAGGAGACATAATTAAAAAATTTCCGGATTCGAATGTGTGACCAAGAAGCTAATTTTTAAATAATTGAGTCAACCCTGACTCATTGGCATAGTTTCCGAAGGTAGTTACCAAATATATTCGGTATCGGGAAAATTTTATTTGTTTAATTATATTATTTATTTATATATTATATTATTTTTATTATAGTAAGATTAGAAAAGATTATTTATTAAAAAAATATTTATCATATATTCATTTATCGAGATTTTATTATATAGTGAATTTTATCAGGAAAAGTTGGATGTGTGAACGTGTTTAAGTGAAAATTTTTTTATCGAATAATCATTTGTGAATTACTAATTGTGATGGAGAATAGTAGCTTGTGGGTTACGTATCTTCTCAAACAACTCAATCTATTAGTATTTATTTTATAGTGCAATTATATCTATGAAATCATTGAGACGTTACTTTAAAATACAAAAAATCAGATCAAGTGCCAAATCCAAATAATATTTAATTAACTAATTTACGCTTGCCGATGTAATGAATCTGTCCGAATCTACACCCTATTGTATCAAGTCCCTGGAGACTGTCATTAGAATTATCCACCATTATCAATCATAATGCTGTGAAAAATATTAGTGACCATTTTAAATTTTACAAAAAAAATTCAAATGCTGGAATGTCACGCGAATAATTGGTAAAAAAAAAAATCTTGACATGTCATATAAAAATTATTTTGAAAAAAGTATGTGACACCTAAAACTAATATAGTACTACAATAGTAATAAAAGAAATGCTAGTTTTTTTTTATTAATTTAGCTTATATGATTTACAATTGAGTAGAGTATTTGTTCTAACAAATCTCGGGTGAGCGAGAATCGAATTCAAAACCTATGAATATAAGAGATAAGTCATTATTCATTAACCACAAAATATTTTCTATAAATCACTAATTTATTAAAAATGGTGAGAATCATCCGTGTTGTGCAAACTTTCTAAGCTGAATATATTTTAGAATAGAATAATAGGTTTTCTAATTTTGTACTTGCGGGATTATCGACGGTTTTCAAGCTTTTTAATAAAATAATGATATTCGTATAATATTATTCACAAAAAAATAATTTTTGTATGAAATATTCAACTTCTACAACTTTTGTGCTATTCAGGTCTTCATTAAAATTATAGTCTTTTAGAACTTATCTTCAAGGGGTACCTCCCTTAATATCATATTTGCGGGGAAATGCCCAAAATATTAGAAGCAGTTAAGTTGTTCTATTACTTAAAAACGCATCTAAAAGTGCATTTTTCAAAAACTCAATTATACTTCGCGTTTTTTTAGTTTTAGTTATTTTTTAAAAAATTATGTTAAAAACAATTAAAAACGCATTTATTCATTCGTTAGTCCCATAAACACGGCTTGAAAAAGCGTTTATAGCGATTAAACGCATTCTCTCTTTTCCTGCCGCGGAAGTAAAATTTTTATTACGAAATCAGATTATTACAAATTACATAATTAAAATCCGAGTGGACATCTCTCACCTCCCATTTACGATCAGCTATTGAACAGCTGTATTTCGCTAATTAATGAGCTACTCTGTTCGCAGATCGTCTGACAAATTTTAACGCAATATTTTAATTATATAATCGTGAAGAATAATCATGCATTCCTCAATCATCTTACCTGGATATGAACGGCTAGAGAAAGAGCTTTAGATTAGTTGCACGACTTGCAAACAATCAGTTTTCAGCAGTGTATCTGTATTGGCATGACCTTTCCTTTTCGTCCAACTAAGAGTCTCACGAACACCTAAATCTTGTACAAATTCAGGAGTTACCGACCAGGAGAGCATTTGGACATGACTTCGATGAGTCCACCACAATGATCATGATTCATGAATAACAAAAGCGTAACTGTAGCGTTTAGGGTCTTCAAAGAGAGCTGCATCGATGTTGATTTAAACTTTGTTTAACTTTGGGGGTGACACTGTTCCTCACCGTCTTCTGGTGTTATATAACCCAAAAAACTATCGTAGATCTTGTCCTGAACACATCTCCATTGGTAAAGAATAGTTTAGTAACTCTGAAGGATCACTACATTGTTTGCTTCTATATAGAATCATAACGGTTTTTCCAAAATAACCAGTATAGCGTGACATGGATATAAATGTCCTTGTGTTTACGTTCATCAAACAAGGACAATAGCATTCTTAGATGGGTACGAATGCTATTCGTAAAAACGTTTTTTCTATTGTGTGTCCATGGACACACAACCATAAAATACCAAACAAGTATGTCACTCTACACAACACTAACACGCAAACTCTTTATCTCTTTTAAAAAAATCAAGACATAGACCACTGCATAACCCATTAACCCTTTGTTGGTACAACACTACTTTATTATAAACACCAATTTACATGAAAGTAACATTAACGTGCTAAGAATTCAGCTGCAGCGGCTTGTAAACTTTTCACGCTACATTCAAAGTTGCAGCAAAATATAGAACCATGAAAGCTTGTAATACAATTTACACTATCTCCCATGTTCGAGAAGAGGTTCTTTGTTAGAGTTGCTGCTTCGAGCCCTTTCTTTCCAGATATTCTCCACTTCCTCGAAGCTTAACCCCTTTGTTTCTGGGATGTAAACCATTACAAACACAAAGGCAACTACTGCAATAGCAGCAAGTATCAGAAAAGTTGGACCAGTTCCAACAGCATCAGCAATGGACAAAAAGGTTTGTGCCACTATTAAATTTGACACCCAGTTTACAGTAGCCGAAAGTCCTCCGCAGATTCCTCGATAAGACTGGGAGTATATTTCTGAGTTTACAGTCCACGGCACAGGTCCCATTCCAGGTGCAAAAAAAGCAATGTAGAGGGCTAACCCAAAAACTGCAATCCACCCATAGTATCCTTGAGTTGAACCAGATGATCCCATTATAAAAGCCACTGAGATGAGCACGAGGGATACGATTACACCAGATAAACTACTCAGTGCCAACTTCCGACGTCCGTACATGTCAATTAGGTAGATACCTAGTACTGTACCGATAGCATTCATCAGCGCAACTATAAGAGAGAGTAGAAGTGCTAATCGATTGGAATTGAAGCCGGCCATCTGAACAATGGTTGGGCTGTAATACATTACTGTGTTAATCCCTGTGAATTGCTGAAAGGCCTGCAGATTTAAGTTTGTTCAACACTCAGATTAGCCATCCTACGCAACAAAAATAGTACTGACAAACTTATCTGACAAATCTGAAAGTAGTCTATGTTCTTAGGATACATCGACCACTTTGAGGGAATTAATTTCATGATTAAAGCTACTACTATTGTTGACCTCATTTTCAAACAAGACGTATGTAAGGTGCCACGCTTTTGAAACTCGGTGACAGTCACTCAATACAGGGAAATTAATAATAGAAAATAGAAGCTACTTTCATCAAATTTCAGCGTAAACCTTAGAAATAGTGAGGGGAAAAATGAACATGCAATCTTAAACTACACAATAAAGGTTAAAACTATTTGGCATCTGCAGTAAGTCGCATTACTACCTGAAGACCAGCACCGGCTAGAAATGCAAGTCTAACTTCTTTTACTATAATAACATCCCAATAGCTAACAGCATTTTTTCTTAACCGTTCCTCCTCCAATGTAGAAGCAAGTTGGTCAATCTCCTCTTCCAGTCGAAAGGGATCATAAATTTTAGAAAGCACAACAATTGCTTCAGCTTTGCTTTTCTGAATGTTTGCACACATGTCATGTTAGATTTGAGAGTTGTCAACAATAGAAAGAACTTTAGCACGAAAGTAGAGTACTAATACTATACCTTCATGTAAAGCCAGCGTGGGGATTCTGGTAAGAATAACATGAGTACAAACTGCATAACTGCTGGAACAGCAGATACTCCAAGCATCCACCGCCATGTACCAGGAACCTGACCGGCCACAATATAAGAAACAAATAATCAGTTGATGGCTTTATGGGGGGAAATTGTTAAAAAAGGAATATGAACAGATCACTGTTTATGGAGTCTGAAAGAGAGTATAATACTATAATCAGTCAATATCACCTCTTAAACAACATACTAAATATCTGTCCATGAGCAAGAAAATGAATTTTCAGGTTTAAAACAACTTTAAGTCATGAGAGTTATCAAAACAGACTTCTTATCAGGAAAAGTAAATATATTTTCAGCTACAGGGAATTTTACAAAAGGCAATTACTTTTCCGAAAGCATCTCTTACAGGATTGCTGAACGTCTCATCACATCAAACAAGAATTACGATATGAAAATGAAACACCAAAAAAGAAAAATTCAAGACTAAGGCTTTCACGGGTCAACAACTAAACATAGAATCTTCAGCTGTATACAGATTGTAGAACATATTTACTATGAATTTAAGTAGCACCATTAGTTGAATGTAGAGGGCCGAAGCCAAGAACTCGGTCAACAACTAAACATAGAATCTTCAGCTGTATACAGCTTGTAGAACATATTTACTATGAATTTAAGTAGCACCATTAGTTGAATGTACAGGGCCGAAGCCAAGAACTTTGGTAGGATGGGAAAAATTCCTGGCTCTAAATCTATGTACAAAATAAATCTCTAATTATATGAACCGACATGTACAAAAAATTAAAAAACAAAAAGAAAATAAATAATAACAACAAAAGAACATATGTGCAAAAATGTTAAAAATATAACAAAAGGAAAACTATGTGGAATCCATAGGTGTGATAAATTTGGGTGTGATAAATTTGGGTATTAGCAGGAATTGAACCAAGGGCCGATACTACAAAAAGACTTTTATGAATACCTAATATATTGCAGCTAGCTTAAACTTCTAGTAACAGAGGTACATTATACTTGGCCAAAAAAACAGTAGTACATCAACAATGATACCAACTAGAAGTCGAGAGACTGCAGCACTTGTTGGGTTCTTACCGTGTCCTCTTCTCTAGTGATTAGTTGTATACATTATAATTATATAGTACCTTTCCTAGTATGTATCATGTAAGTTACAAGCCAAAGTTTACGAGCCAAAGTATCAATTGAAACATATAAAATTATTCCATGACTTCTTTTAATGTGCAGAAGTGAATTAGAACTATATTATTTGGATGAAGAAGATGTCTAATTTCATCTAATTTCATTTAGTTTCCTCATTTAAAAATATAAGAAAAGTTAGGCCAACATGTATAAATTTTGTGTTTGAAATCAACAAGTATCTCTATGTTGTTAAAACCTGGTTATCCTGAGCTCCATTTGTATTTACTATTTAGTATTAAGAGCGTTACAATTAATGAACTCCTTCCAGAGAGCAAAGTATCATCTTTTGGTTACTGAACTTCTTGACAAAGGATCTGTATATGAGTATACCATTATTTCATCACCCATCATTGGTGAAGAAAACAAATAAGGAAAAGGGAACAAAAGAAACGTGAAGTCTAGTATATAGTTCAACACTAACGAAAGAAATCATTAATTTTTTTACTTAAGAAGCTTAAGGTTTGCACTGCAAGAGAAGTCTATTGTGTTTAAGCATCAATTAACCAATCATAGGCCAACAAGGAAAAATAGCAGACACGAGGATCTACAATATGCCTTAACACAATGAGACTGGGCCAAATTATCAAGAAACTTTTAATTGAGAAACATTACTTTGTCCAAAGCGCATAGGAAAATTTATAAGACTAAAGCATTCACTTTAAGATGTGTATACCACATAATCATGGCGCATTACAAATAGACAGGAAGTGTTACTCCTCGTAGGAACTTAAAGTGCAAGGCCTGATTTAATCTTCATGCTGCAACTTCAAGCTGCACACTAAAAACCTTTAAACCAAGAATATTGTGGAATAAATTATATAATCCACAAAACTATAACATATAAAGATACACATGTACATAACTCTACTGTGAATTGTCTAACCTGAAGTGAGTAATAATTGAGGTGACAGTAAAACAAAAGACAAAGCCTCAAATCTCAACAACATTTTACGTACGAATACAACCTTATAGAAGCATTTTACATATACAGCCTCTGATAATCTAGAGAAGTCCTAATATTTACGACCATGGTTGTCACGGAGCTCTGTCGAGGCGAGTCGATGGACCTCCGGCTAGTCGACTAGTCAACCGAAAAATTATAATTATAATTAAAATATAATATAACATATTTATATATTATATAATTTAGGCTTCTAAATTCCAAGTTTATAACATCTACCAAAATACTGTATTTCGTGTCCTTGTATTTCATATCCAATGATAAGGACTTGTTACAACTTTGTTATTACTTACTAACTTACATTTAAAACTTAGTCTTACAAGTAAACATGTAATGAAATTCTTACAACTTACAAGTAAACACATACATGATACATATATGTATAGTTATAAGTTATATCATATATACATATACTATTATCTATTATATACACATATATAAAGAAGAAGAAATAAGATTTGAAGAAGATTCGAAAAGTGGGAAAATCTCAGAAGCATATCTCTTTGGGCTGGGTTGCGCCGTTTCTCTCATTAGATTAAAAATTAGGGCTGAAGTATCTGTTAAAATGGATTCAAACCGGGTTTTCATCAGATTTCAATCTTTAAAATGAACAAGTCGATGACCCGGAACGACTAGTCAACCCACCTAGTCGCCCAGCCGACCAGTCAGTCGACTAGTCGCCCGAAATATCCAATTTTCTCCGATCGACAAGTTCAGTCGACTTCTCAATCTTGACTGCTCGACGAGACATCGACTAGTCGTGCGCCGTGACAACCATGTTTACGACAGGAAGACAGTTTATATATACATACATTTAATATCTATTACTCCCTCGGTCCTACCCAATTGTTATCGTTTATGAGAGTGTCTGGCACGCAATTTAAGATGAATATAAAGTAGAGTTCTATAATTTTTTTAAAATATTTTCTTTCTGAATAAAAATAGAATGTTCAAACTTTTATTCAGAAAAAGAAAATTTTAAAAAAATGTTATAGAACTATACTTTCTATTCATCTTAAAATGTGTGCCGACTACACTCTTAGAAATGATAACAATTGGGAGGGACGGAGGGAGTAGCTCCTAAAAATGGAATGCATGCAAAATAAGTCTATATAATCTGAAATCTTTATTTTACCTCAACTATTTGTGTCGGGCAAACATTCACACATGGGATGAGTACTCGAAACTTCAGCTTGGACCAAAATCACATAAAAAAACAAAATTGCCTATTCGGACACTTGGACGCATGCCGGGAAGTTACATTTCAGTGCAGATAAAAAGATCATAGTTACAAAAAACGAGATTACATTAATTTCTAAAAGAACATATCTTTTATAGTATTAAGCACTTTCCACCAACAAAAAGGGGGGACAAGATATACAATTAAAAAATAAAAAGATCCACAAATATTCCTACAAAAGGTCAAACAATTTCTTTTAGCCAAGACTGCCTCTGGTTTTTATCTTAGTGCTGAAATCGTCCCCTTGGTACCACTATTAAACTAATAATACATAAAGATACAATCTAAATGTTCAGCCAAGTCATATGCTAACATGTTCACTCAGAGGCCGCTCCCTTGTCAGTTTGTCTACCAAGTTATAAGTTACTTATAGCATATAAGCCCGTAATGACTTATCTCGGAGTGTTTGTCGACCCAACTTATAAGTTGGATTTACAACGTATAAGCTAAGCTGATAAATTGAATGGTAGTAATAACATACTTTTTCTCAACTTATTTTGAATTTTTGTTTTTTTTATTAACTTTAGTTTTAAAAAAATTGTTCTAAACTATATTTCTAATATAATAATAACGAATTAAGATAGTTTTATTTATAATTTATTTATTTTTGTTCAATTAAGTAAAAAAAATTCTGACTTTTATCCAAACACTTATAAACCCTTATTCGTTTTAAGTCATAAGTTACTTATTTTAAGATTTCCCAAACGGGCACTAAACCAAGAGAAGCAGCCTGCAAACAAAAATAGAAACTTCACAGAACGACCTAACTTAACTAAAACAACATGAAAATAATCAGAAAGGTGACAATATTGTGAATATGTGCAGTTGAATGGTAAATCTGACCTCTGTAAAAGCAAGATTTACGAGGTAGGAGAGAAATTGTCCACCAGTTATCATAAGAACGTTAGTGCTGACAAGGCCACCTCTGATTTCAGATGGTGATGCTTCTGCTATATACATTGGTGCTGTCACAGAAGCTGTACCAATACCCAGGCCAACCAAGAATCGTCCAAATATAAGAACATAAGGGTCAGGAGCAGCTGCCATTCCAAGGGATCCTATTATGAATATAACATCAGCAAGAAGTGTGGCTCTTTTACGTCCATAGGTATCATTTATCCACCCGCCAGCTGCAGCTCCGATAATTGCACCAACCAAAGCCATGCTGACAATAGTTTCCTAGAGAAATTAAAAACAAAAAGAACACTTTGAGAACATCGAAAAGTATGATAAATATATTTTAGAATACAATTGGAAGACGGAAGACCCTAAAGATGACAAAGTCAACAATATGGCACAAGATAATATTCAAGAATGTTTCTGTAAATTTTGGAACTATTTCTTCTTCAGCTTAATGGACCGATCTTAGACTGAAGGTTTGAAAAATTAACAATTTATTAACTGCTAAGCATCCACCTCCATGACGAATTACAAGAACAACACAATTCAATGTCAAATCTTCGATGTTAAAACTCAGATTAATCTTTTTATTACAGAGAAAGAACAGTATATTCATTTGTGACAAACCGCCAATGCATACTGCAGATGTACAAATCATACTCAATTTTACATATTGAAAAAATACCTTAATACACAGGTTTTACGTTTAGATTATAATTGGATTTTTATCGTACATAGAATCAACATCAACCATACAAGTATGAGGCAAATGATTGGAGAAAAGATGATTTACACGTTTATTTTCTTTGGTATATAGCAGCCTAGGAAGCACGGACACTTCAAAAAGGGCGCCGTACCCGTGTCGGACACGGCCGACACGGCGACACGCGCCCGACACGGCTGAATACGTGTCCGACACGCCATGTGGCGTGTCGACAGAAAAAGGCAACCGACACGCGAACTGACACGCGACCGACACGGGTTCGCCACGCGACCGGCCGTGCCCACCGTCTCAGCCCATAAAAAAAGCCCAAAATCATCTTTAAGAAGCCCAAAATCTTTTTTTAAAAGCCCAACTTATCTTATATTAATCCTAATTTTGTGTCTCTCTCTTTTATAACCCCCCTCTTCATCTTTCATCTGAACACAGAACCCTATCTTTATACAATCAAATATATACATACATCTATCTATATATATATATAACACGTATAGCTGTTGTTGTTTTATAGATGATCATTTGAATGAAAATGTAGAATAGATCTTCCACTAGTTTATCAATATTATGAATGAATATTATGAAGGAAACTCTATTATTATTATGAATGAAGTAGTTCAATATTTGACATATACAAATCTTATATTTTTTATATTTTTATTACTTTTTTTTGCCGTGTCCCGTATCCAGGACACTTCGATAATTGACGTATCCCCGTGTCCCGTATCCCGTGTCCCGTGTCGCAGTATCGGTGTCGGTGCTTCCTAGATAGCAGCACAGTCACCAAGACATCAAAAAAAAATCACTACAACAGACAGTTCGTCTAATATTATTCAATTTTTGTGTCATTGCATTTGTAATAAATTTGTCGAATTATGTACCTGCAGGAAACTACTCTGATCAACTGCCTCGAACTCATCACGGATATAAAGGATAGCACCCGATATAACTCCTGTGATGAAAAGTTTTACATCAATATACAACAGTTTGAAAGATTAGTAATGTGAATATCAGTAAGACAAACAAAAGACTGATAAAAGCAAAGGAACATATGCAATTAACATGAAGCGTAAGTGAGTTGAACTAAAATGTGGGTCCTGGTCATAGATATACTTATAACAACTAAGCTTCAAAGGGGTAAGAGAAAGAGTAATGCATATGATGAATTCACCAGTATGTATTCAGTATTTTGTATTTATACCTAAAAAGCCTACAACCAAAACATAAACAAAAACCTACTTTCTTTTTGCTAAATTAAATTAAGCAGCATTCCCCTACATAATCTAAAAGATTAAAAACCTATTATGTTGCTTATACATTCGTGACTATGAGGAAAAGGATCAGCAAAAAATGTTGATTTTAGAATAAATCCACTAAAAGATCAAAGCTTAAAGCAAGTGTTAAAAATTATTGTATAAACATAGCCCCGCGGCCCATATGAACGCAAATGAGCATTTAACCAGAGGGTAAGCAGAGGCCTATTTGTAAATGTACATTTCATTTGTTAATCATATCGCTAACTAAAGAGGGAGTCAAATTAAATTTACAGCAATTAACCAGAGAGGGAGAGAGATTAATCAGAGAGGGGGAGGGAGAGAGAGAGAGAAGGGGGGGCAGTACCAGTGTCATAACCGAAAAGAAGACCACCAAAACCAGCAACAAGAGTAAGGCCCAAAACATAAGAATTACTAAAATACGTAATCTTTCTACCACCATCATAACCTGATCCTCCTCCTAAATACTCAGAACTTCCACCTGGTAAACTAATAATCGTCATCTACCCCCCAACTACAAAACCCAATTTAACAATCCAAGAATTTGGGTGTTTTCAAGATTGATTTATAATGGATTCAAATGGGTTTGCTAAATAAAAGGTAAGCTCACCCTGTAAATATATAAATGTTGATTTGTATGTATAATGTACGTGTATATATATGGAATATGGATAACGTTGAACAAGATGGAAAATGGACAAGTACCGCGGGTAGACCCCAACATGGAAAAGTATTTGGATAATAAGTAGTTATACTTGCGGAATTTGCTGGACGTTTCTCGGTTAGAGGGTATATTCGATTCGAGTGATTAATCGATAAATTAAAAATTATTTGGATACTCCATCCCATTGAACTCTATACATTTACTATTTACACGTATTTCGAGGTCTCTATAAAATATAGTTCTGTAATGTTTTTTTCAATTTTTTTTGAATAAAAGTTTAAACATTAAATTTTTATTCAAAAAAAAAAATTAAAAAATATTATGTAATTATGTTTTAAATGAACATTGAAAAGCGTGTCGAAGAGTAACGTGTAGAATTCAATGGGATAGAGGGAGTATATTAAATGTATTGATTAAATTTTATATAATTGTTTTAAATATTTTATAATTGATAACTTTTCTCATAATAATATAGGATCCCGCGTGCATTCGTATTAGCTCACAAATTATATTTTGATACATGTATGTCATGTTATTTTGTAATTATTTTGGTACAATTTTTGGGTTATCAAGCATTACTATTTCAATAATCATTAGAACGAATATTTGTTTGATAAAGAAAAATAGAATAATATTAAATAATATCTACACATTTAACACTCGTTATAAATTAATTATTAAATTTAAAATATTAAATATATTTAAAGTCACACTTCTAAAATAATTAATATATTATTTTTTAAATGTTATGTAAGAAAATTAATTTAGTAAGTAGCTTGTTCCTTCTTACAGGTTACCTTTTATTAATTAAAAAATTAATGAGTCAAGATCATAAATAAAAACTTCAAAATATATTTTTTTAATTATATTTTGTATAGTCCTGATTTTTTACCTAGTCCCGATTTTTGACTGCCTAGATCATTTTAGCTCGATTTTGATTGATTATCGAAAAAACACTTAAATCACCCCGAGATCCCATTCATACTATTTTAGCACCGTTTAGCGCCTAGGTTGCGTGAATGATTGACTAAACCGATTTTTAAAATACTGCTACTATTTTATGCCCCGTTTGTGACCGCCAAACATATATTGGGCTGAGACTCTTCGTCGGTGAAAGACTATTCATCACATGTATAAAAAATGGATAATATGATTTTCTAAGTATAAAATTCATTTTTTGATCGCCAAACACATATTGAAACACATATTGGGTTGAGACTCTTTATCGGTGAAAGACTCTTCATCATATGTATAAAAAAATGGATAATATGGTTTTCTAAGTATAAAATTCTTTTTTTTACGTATATACTTATAATTTTAAGATATGTTCAGCTTGAGTAAAAGTGGGGGTGTAATTGAGCTGAGAGTATTTTAATCGAGTTCGAGCTCGACCGAGTCTTTAATTTAAAGTTCAAACATAAAAAGTTCGGTAGGCTCGAGTTCGGCTCGAAAACTCAAATTAATTTCACTAAATTTTAACAAAAACTCGAAATAAGATCGGTCCGGCTCGAGTTCGATTCGATAATAAATAAAAAATATATTAAAATATTAAATATTTATATTAAAATATATTTATCATGAAAAAAATTAAAAATAATAGAGACTCGATAAGGCTCGCGAACCTTACGAGACGAGTAATTTGAAGCTCGAGCTCGACTCTATTAAAAATTTGAAAAACTCGAGTTCGGCTCGATTATTTCCGAGTCGAACTCGAATTTTTTTCGAGCCGACCTCACGTAGTTCACGAACAGTTTAGCTTATTTACACCGCTAAGTCAGAGTAGTAAATTTTTAAACACTATTATGCTCGCCTATTATTTTAGGCTAGAGTTAAATCACCCAAAACACACATGTACAATATTTGTGGAACCTTGGTAAAGAAGGGGCCTCTTTGTAAACTTTCATTTGACCCAGTTAACCCTGTTATATCCCGCTGCATGTGCATTTATCATAATGGACCTATGTTTTGATCCTGCATGGATTGGTGTTTAAAGCCCAATGAACCCAAAACTAATCCTTAAAGATTTTTGATACAACCATCACAAACACAACGCTTAATTTTTAGAATTGATATAAACGATTAAATTAATTTCTGAAATATAATCATTATATTCGTTATTAAAATATAATGTGCACATATAAGCTCCAAAGTTATTTATATAGTTCATATAAAAGCAATTAGAATATTTGACTCGTTAATTAGAAAGAAAATACGGATTCATATATTCGGTGTAAATCCGAAACTTAAAAAAATCGGGTTATATTCTAGTAGATTGCTTAGTCAACATGTTTCTTTCGAGTTCATTGTTGATTATGCAGAAATGCTTAAAGATCTACGGTAACATTGTCAGCGGCAGGTCGAGATTCAAATATAAGGGGAGTCAGAATTTTTTTTTCCCAACTAATTCGACATATATAAGTAAAACAACGAATAACTATATGTTAGAATAATGTAATATTTACAATATCATCAGCCTATAGAAATGTTCACGAACAAACCGGAGCTGGGCTCGGTTCATTAAGAACTTGAACTCAAGCATAAAAATGTGTTTGTTAAGAAAATGAGTTCGTAGCACCAAAAAAGAAAATGAGTTCGAGCGGATTTTTTGACATATTCGGCTCAAGTTCGGCTCGAAAAAAATTCAAAAATAAGATTTTATATATTGAATTATTACGGATATTTTCGCCTGAAAATTCTCTCTTTTCAACCGGTATAATAAGTGACAATTTTACTAACACAAGTCCAATGATATTTAATATCTTTGTATTTTTCAACCATATTTTGAGCGAAGTCATAAATACCCTTCAAATTTTGAAAATCAACTTTGGTTATTATGTCAACTCATTCTATTCTTACACATATAAATTTAATTTTATGTATCCCTGCATTTCAATATAGTTCGATTTTTGTCTATTGATTTTGGTTTTTTCCTGGTGTTATTCTGTACATTATGAATGTAGCACATGACTATTGCTTGTGTGTAAGTGTCTTTCTTTAGCCTTCGATTATTATTCCTTTCTGAAAATAACTAACTTATTCTCAGAAATAAACATGAAACTAGGGGTGAGCAGAAAACCACACAAACCGCACAAACCGCAAAAACCGCCCACACCGCACCAATCCGCACCGAAAAACGCGGTTTTTAATTTTCGTGGTGCGGTTGCGGTTTGATTTTTTAATAAACCGCGCGGTGCGGTGCGGGTTGTGATTTTAAATTTCTGAAATGTAGTTCAAACCGCACTGCACCGTAATATTTAATATATATATATAATAGTTATATTTCATGATTCCATTTATTAAGTTTGATTACATTTAACATACTAGGAGTGTTTGCTTAGTGATCATCTTGTTTCTACAAGATCAATTGTTGCGTGGTGATCATCCTATTTGTGTTTCTTCAAAAATAATGAGACACATGTTACAGAGCCAACTATTTAAAATAAAACTCATTTAATTGTCGAGCCAAGCTTTTACGTTAAACTTTACAGTGTGGAATTTCTAATTTGTATTATTGAAGAATATTGGAGACTTTGTTATATTATCCGGAAATTTAATTAATTTAAGTTTTGTATTTATTTAAAATTTTCGAACTTGTAATGTATAAACCGCAGTGAACCGCACCACACCGCACCGCATTTTTGTGGTGTGGTTTATGTGGTTTTTGAGGGTACGCGGTGCGGTTGCGGTTTGAAAATTTGATCAAACCGCATGTGCGGTTTGGTTTGCGGTTTGAGGAAAAAACCGCACTGCGCTCACCCCTACATGAAACAATTTACCGTTATACTTGTATGTTCTCATTCTCTTTCTTGAGAAGATGTGATTACAGATCATTGAATAACTTAATATTATGTTTGCTAGGCTTGAATGATTTAATATTATTGATCAACTTGTATTTTGAGGTGTTCATGTCAGTTTATGCTATGTAATAATGAAGTTTAACAAACTGAAATATAATGAAGAACACAAAGTAATTGTATTAAGCTTGAGAGAATTACATAGAGGTTCAGAGTATTTATACACCACAAATTGATCTTATTTTCATAACAAACTGATAAAACTAGACACTAGTCTGTTACAAGAGTGACAGCTGGATTTGCTTTGCTTTCATTCACTGGCATTACCACACTCTTCTCAGGAATAGAGTGACTAATATCAACAACATACCCCCTCAAGTTGGAGTGTTGAAACATATTAGTAACACCCAACTTGGCAGTCAAGTATTGTAACTGAGCGAAAGGTAGGGCCTTAGTGAAGATATCAGCTGGTTGATTAGTAGTAGAGATTGCAGTGGGCTTGATAATACCTAATTGTAACTTTTCACGTACAATATGACAATCATGTTCGATGTGTTTTGTCCGTTCATGAAAGATAGAGTTAGAGGCAATATATAGAGCAGAGTTGTTGTCATAGTAAAGAGTGACTGGGGTGAGGTGATGATTACCAAATGTGCGAAATAGACTAAGAAGCCAAACCAATTCACAACAAGTATCAGCCATTGCTCGATACTCAGCTTCAGCCGATGACTTGGAAACTGTGTGTTATTTTTTGCATTTTCAGGAAATTAGGGAAGTACCAAATTGCACACAAAAACCAGTCAGGGAATCTCTTGTGGTTGGACATCCTCCCCAATCAGAATCACTGTAGGTAGTAAGAATAGGTTGAGCATTGCAGAGTAGAACAACCCTTGACCAGGTGAGCCTTTGAGATACATGAGTACTTTATAAGCAACATAAAGATGATCCAAATGAGGTTTGGCCAAGAACTGAGAAAGAACTTGAATGGAGTGAAAGATATCTGGTCGAGTAATGGTTAAATACAGTAAACGACCAACAATTCGTCTATAAATCCATCTGTGTCAGATAGGAAATCACTAGTATCGGACTACAAGGTGTGATTTTGTTCAATTGGAATTTTAGAAGGTTTACAACTAACCAAGTCAGTATCAGTGAGTATGTCAATAGTGTACTTGTGTTGATGTAGGTAGATACCAGAGGAAGACCTGCAAACCTCAACACCAAGGAAGAACTTCAGAGGACCTAGATCCTTGAATTTAAAGTAAGAACTCAAGTAATCAGTACCTTTCTGAATAAGGGACTTGTTAGTGCCAGTAATCAAAATATCATCAACATAAACCAGAATGGACAAAAATTGAGAACCACTATGTTTCGTGAACAAGCTATTGTCAGAATGAGACTGAATAAATCTATCATCCTTAAGAGGAGTGGCAAATTTAGTGAACCAACATCGTGGTGCTTACTTAAGCCCATTTAAATATTTCTTAAGTTTGCATACCCAATTCTCAGGATCAGTAAGACCATTTAGTACGGGAATAGAAGATAGCTGAAAATATCCAGGAGGCAATTTCATATATACTGTTTCATTCAAATCACCATGTAAGAATGCATTTGTGATATCAAGTTGAGAGATATGCCAATTTTGACAAGCCTCAACTTCAATCATCCATCTCACTGTAGTCATTTTTGCTACAGGAGAAAACGTTTCAAAGTAGTCAAGTCCATAGGTCTGAGTAAATCCCTTTGCTACAAGTCTGGTTTTGTATCTTTCAAGAGAGCCATTGGGGTGATACTTTACCTTGAATAACCACTTTCAATCCACTATATGTTGATTAGTGGACTTAGGTACAAGTTCCCAGGTATTATTACTTTTAAGTGCTGTTGTGCATATGTTGTGTACTTGATGATTTCATAAACAAAACATCTAAGTAGATTTTACTTAGTGAAATTATGTAGCACTCGACAGATAAGAATTATAGTCCCGACGGATAACTCATTATAGTCCCGACGGATGATTAACTTATTATCCATCGAGTGAGTAGCTTATGTAATAATAAGTTTGTAGCACAGTTATGTATGAACCTTTGTATAGAATCTGTAGTAGCATATAAGTCATGTTGACTTTAACTAGATATGCAGAATAGGTTGATTAATTGTACATAAATGATGTCTTGTAATTCTGCATGAGTGAAATAGAGTCAAGTGCCAAAATAGCTACCGACGGATGATTAACAAAGCCATCGACGGATGATCAAATGACTATCAATGGATGTTTAATATAGCAGTCGACAGATGATCAATTAAACCATCAATGGATGTTCTGAAAGTCGACGGATGATCATATGAAGAATTCAAACAGCAGTTGAACAGTGAAAGCTGACACACAACCGTCGAGATGTATACATACACACTGTGGAAGCCCATTAACTGGGTAATAGAGGACGAAAAGCAGCAAAGCTTAAGACTGATAGTTTTTATATTTGTTCAGTCTTTTTGACTTTGTAATCTTGTTATTATATAAACCAAGAGAGTAGCAAATAGAAAAATAACTGAGATAGCTGAGAAACAAAAAAACAGAGAAATCTTTGTAAGCAGAATCATTAGCATTTCCTGTATTCTCAGTAGTTCAATTTGTAAGCAGCTGTGAGCATTCCTGCACACAGAGTCCTCTCGATATATTATATATATCTCTGGTGGAATTATTTAAATCCACCAGAAAGTTTTTAAAGACTCTTGTTTTTAATTACTTATGTTTTGATTCAATTAAGTTTACATTCCGCATTGTGCTAATCAAACAAATATATCTATAATCGAGTTGAACATTTTTATTTCGAGAAAAAGGTTCAAGAATTCCATTCAACCCCCCTTCTGTAATTCTTGCTATATTGTTAAGGGACTAACAATTGGTATAAGAGCAAGCTCTTAATCTACAAAGAGTTTAAAGATCAAAACAATTCAGCAAGATGAACAAGAAAGATGTTGGAGTCAAGATTCCTTTTCTTGATAAAGATAATTACCATCATTGGAAGGTAAAGATGCATCTTTATATGCTTTCTCAAGATGAGGCCTATGTGGACTGCATAGAAAGAGGCCCTCATGTTCCAATGAGAGCTGCAACAGGAAACGAGCCATCTGTTCTAAAGCCAAGGCATGAATGGTCTGATCCTGATATTGAACAAGTCAGGAAAGATAAAAAGGCCATGAACATTTTGTTCAATGGTGTTGATGCAGACATGTTTGATAACATCATCAACTGCAAAACTGCCAAGGAAGTTTGGGATAATATACAGATAATTTGTGATGGCACTGAGCAAGTAAGAGAAAATAAAATGCAGCTCCTGATTCAGCAATATGAGCATTTTCACAATGAAGAAAGTGAGTCACTCACTGACATTTTTAGTAGATTCCAAAAACTACTAAATGCTCTTAAGTTGCATGGAAGAGTCTATCAGACTAAAGACTCCAATCTGAAATTTCTCAGATCTCTTCCAAAGGAATGGAAACCAATGATAGTCTCATTAAGAAACTCACAAGATTATAAGGAGTTTACTTTGGAGAGAATGTATAGCATTCTGAAGACCTATGAGCTTGAGATAGAGCAGGATGAAAGAATGGAGAGAGGAAAGAAGAAAGGAGGATCCATTGCACTAGTTGCTGATCTGGAAAAGGAGAAGGAAATAAAGATGGAAGCTGTAGAATCAACTTCAAAGGTCTGTGAGAATAAGGGTAAGGGGCTAGCTGCAGAAAGTGAAGAATCATTGAGCCAAGATGACATGGAGGACATTGATGAGCACCTAGCATTTCTGTAATAACCCTAATTTTTGGAATTTTTGAAACCCTTATGAATAGTGCTTTTGCTGATTATGCTGAATAAGAAAACTTTTCATACCACACTATGTAGGGGTTCTTTTATTGTTATTCTGAGATCGTATTAGTACTCTTTATGATAAATAAGTGTATGTAAAGATCGTCAGAATCCAAATCCGAACACTTTGATTTTTCCCGAAAATCCACCAGATATCGAAAGAATTGAGTATAAGGTAACAGGATAAAAAGGATTTAAATTCAAGGATTTTAAGAGAGGATCATAAAAGGAATATAATGTATTGAGAAAGGTTAAGGGAACCCAAGTAATAAGATCCCGGGTATGATCCCTCAAATGATAAACGAAAACGAAAGTTAAGCGAACCGTATAACAGATCAGCGGTCATTAGCCAAGTAATTAGAAGCTAATCAAAGAGGTTAGTGGGATGATGTCATCAAACCAATAAGAAGAGGACAAATGTGGGAGGGTGACATCACATGATGACATAAGCATGACCAAAGCAAAGTGTGTTGTTGGTTGATTTAGAACCACACAAAAGTTACCATGGTTAAAAGTAATAAAACAAATCAAAAGCAACCAACCAAGCCAAAACAATTCATTTTCACCAAAACACAAAGTTGACTTCTCTTTTCTTCATCAAAGCTCTCGGCCTCTCTTGGTTTTTCAAGAAGAAAAATTCAAAATCCTAGTTCCAAGCTTTGTTAATTAGCAAGGTAATTATCTAAGACTCCTTATACATAGATATAGCATAAGTTTGAGCTTCTAATTCACTCTCAATCTCTTCCTAAAAATCATGGAAGAAGAGGGTGAATAGTATTTTTCAAGAACTAAAATTTTTGTTCTTGAGTTTTTGTTTAGATTAAGCTTGGATAAGGACTTTTAAGGGTGATTCCAAGCTAATTACTTGATTCTCCACTCTCCAAGGAAGGTATAACCCCTCCAAACCCTAAATTTACTTGAGTATTAGGTTTAGCTTTGTTGTTATAGTTCATGAGAGGCTTGATTGTTGTGTATGTAGAGGTTAGTTGGTTTTGTGATGTTTTTGGAGTTGTAATACTTGGATTGTTGATTAATGAACTTAAGTATAGTTTAAATTTATGTTTGAGAATAGTATAAATTGATAATATTGAGTTGTTGGGGCTGTTATGGTGAAATATGGATGGATTTTGATTGGGATGTTGATTGTGGGTTGATTTGGAGTGGTATAAATTTGGGTAATCGCGTAAACATAGCCATCGTAATGTCCGATTTACTTTAGACTGTTTTTGTTCTTAACATTAGGACCCATGAACTCACTGCTAGGTTTTGACCATTGCCATTATTAGATAGTTCATGTTACGAGCTTCATTTTGATATATAGTTCGTTTGATTCCGATGTACGGTTTAGGAGAAACGACCATTTTAAGTAACGGCGTTTCGCGACAGAACCATTACCCCTCACCTTACTTTGAAACCTTGGTTAAGGACTTTAAATGATTAATTGGGGTATGAAACAATTATGTTAAGTGGATTAGGCAGTTGGTAAGGTACTCGAGAAAGAATCGCCTTAAAACTCTTAATGGTTAATTTATTAAAAATGGTGGAGCCGAGGGTACTCGAGCGACTTAAGTGAATCGTTAAGCGCGAAAGCGAACGTTAGGGCTCTAAATGGTTAAAGTCTAGTTTCTTAAGCGACCATGGTTTAATTACGGCTTATGTTGTTGTTCATAGGTTACCGGACTCACTCTAAGCTTAAGTCTACATCGGGACACTCAGGCAAGTTTTCTACCCGTTATACTGTTGTTGTGATGTAAATATATGTATATGCATTATCTTGTGATAAGTGCATGATTGTTATTAGCAAATTTTGTGATATATTGGAGCATGTGATATGGTATATATGCATGTCTGTTTCGTACTCTTGATATATATATTGTTGATTCAATTACTTATAAGTTGCATAATACCTACGCTAGAGATAAGCAGTGGTTGCATATACCCTTAGTATAGGGGACCCAAAGGTGAACACTTTCTAAAACCGGGAGTCGATGTTCCCGAGTATATTATATATATATATATATATATATTTTTATATATATATATTAATGATATAGTTTTCAAAACTATTAATCGAATAAGGTTTATTCGATAACCTTATTTTATTTAATGAATATTATTTTGAGTATTCATTCGAGAACTTATGACTCCGCTTACTTTATTTAATGAATATTATTTTGAATATTCATTCGAGGGCTTATCACTCCGTTTATTTTATTAATGAATATTTTTGAATATTCATTCGAGGACTTATGACTCCGCTTACTTTATTTAATGAATATTATTTTGAATATTCATTCGAGGGCTTATGACTCCGTTTATTTTATTAATGAATATTTTTGAATATTCATTCGAGGACTTATAACTCTGATTATTTACTAAATAATATTCTTTATTTTATTAAAGAATAATGTGTCGATAATCAAACTTACTTTTGATTATTCAAATAAAGATATTACTTCCGTATAAGTATATCTTTGGTTATTAATATTCATTTCAAGTATAAGTTTTACAACTTCGAGTTCAATTATTTTTATAAAGATTATTCTTTATGGGAATATTATTTAAATAATAATATTCAGATATTTTCTAATATATTGGGACTGATTTATTTTATTAAATCAGCATCACTCCAAACATTCTTAAAAATGTTTTCGAGTCCTCAAAATGATTTTAAAGGTTAGGACGGATCCCAAAACTCATTTTTATATTTAAGATCTTCCTTTCAAAGGGAATTTAAATATTCGCTCAAAACCTGAGGGATCCGGCTCTGTGGTGTGTTTTATATTCGCAACAAGGTTGCTATTTTGATAAAAGAGTTTTTGATTACTTACCCAATACTCGGGAAGTAAAATTCTTGGAACAAGTTAATCCATTAACAGGCATCGCCTGGGAAATATCGGTGAGTTTTCCTTTCCAACTAGATACGACTCCTTGGTGGAGCCGTATCAACAAGTTTCTACTTGGGGAAAGTGGGGACGAGCTTTACGTTTCAGAGTCATGGATTTCATCTGAACTAGGAGTGGCGTAAGTGGTCGAGTGGCGCCGGCCCAGCCTAATTATATTGGCCCAAATGGCCTGGAAGTTCCGCTAAGACGGTCCCTTCCTTAGGAGTCCTGTGTTCGGTTGACATGTAAATCCGACAGGTTCTCCTCTACATGTAGAAAATGGTGGGGTTGTACTACTACGACTGATCATCGTAAGTGGTCTTCCTGGCGCGGCAAACTCCCGTAATGAGTTCATCATCCAATTGGATATTTCTGCAACACTACCCAGAGCACTTCGATAGAAAGGCTACGGTTGGGTGATTGTTGAGTGTTGGCAGGGTCGAGTTTTCAAAATGATATTTGCATCAAATGAAGTATCTCGTAACTTCATTTTATTTTGATGATATTTTAAAGGTTGATTCTATACAAGTTTTGTCTTGTAGCTTAATCTATGGGATGAACTATTTATACATTGAACGGTGGTAGTTCAAGTAGTATTCGGAAAAGATATAAGTATATTGGAGTATCTTGTAACTTCATCTCTTAAACTTATATCTAGTTAATGAATGTCTTATGAATGACAAAGGTTTCAGAAAAATGTTGAGACAAGGTTAGATATATTAGATCACCTTGCAACGATATTTTTATACAGTTATAAACTGGAACTCTGTGTATATTATACATGTCAGAGGATTTCAAAGATTGTGAAAAGTATATATGTATATACATATACTGAATATTTTGCGACTTGGTCGCGTTAAGATATCAACTTGGTTCATTTCTTCTTGACCAAGACTTTCATGAGTACTATGAGAATGCTCATATATTGTTAATTATTATATATATTATTTCGGTGGGCTTTTTGCTCACCCTTGCTTTCTTCCTTCATCACACAACAACAGATAAAAAGGATGAACATGACCAAGCTTCCAATTCATAAGCGGATAGGAAACGTTCCGCAGTTTTCTGGAAGCGTTGATGCCGTTGTAACTGAGGTAGAAATTACCAATAGGCTAGACTTTCCACTTCTCATGTACCAGATTTATGTATATTTATGAATTGTAATAATGGCAAAGAAATGTAAATTTATTCAGAAACCCTTTTGAGGTATAATGGCTTATAATTTTGGAATAAAATGACTTGTGTTATTTTTGGTAGTCATCTCTGGGACTATAACTTGTGGTGTGTGTGTGTGTATATTGTGGGGTCATAGTACGCAGCAGTTGGTTGATTGTTAAGATTAAGTATTATTAAGGGAAATGGAAATCGTGACGACCCGGATCCCCGACCCCGGATCTGGGGGTATTACAGAAATGGTATCAGAGCTAAGCATTATAAACCTCAGAGATGATGAGGCGTTATGATAATAAGTTCACTAAGATAATAAGAACTCTTGCCAAGTTTATAGTCGGACTACTTAAAGTAGCACTGACAGTTAAAACCCTTTCGGGAACCCTTATAAATATCATGATAGTAACATAGTTCGTTCTCGTATAGGGCAGCGGGGCACCGAACCCTGAGGTTCAGGAGCATCAGCATGAGGATGTTTTATTACATGTTGGAGATCAAATTGTGAATCCGATAGAGTACCCTAATGAGGGACCGGATAAGATTCATATTGAGAATGTTGCGGTTGAGGATGTTATCCCAGAAGGGATTGTTGCTGAGGAGGATCTCGTGGAGGATCCTGACGAGAATAAAGAGAGGACCGCTAAGGAATTGATGAACGTAGTCAGGGCGACTACCAGAGCAAGAATGGCCGCGAGGGTGGTACTAGAGGATGAAGAGTTACCAAGGGCACAAAGGTTAATGAGGGCTGAAGGAGTGGGGCCTTCCACGACACCAATTATACCGGTATCAGACCCTTTTCCAGAGGTTCCTGAAGACATCCATGAGGTTCCACCAATTCCTGTTCCCTCCCCTGTACAGAGCCCAGCACCTACTGACTAAATGCCACCTTTATCTCTTGCACTATTGTCACCTGATACCGTGCTTGGTTATCCATTTGGATCTCCTGGGTCTGCACCACCTGCATCCCATGGACTGCTAGATGCTACCACTCAGGCTTCTCTTATCGCCAATTATCATATGATTTTGGGTGGCCTGTCTGAGGCCCGTAATGTTAGAAGTGATCTGTTGGATCGACTTACTGCACCAAGAATTGAGGGCGGGGTACTTCCGGCAGGACTAGCTTATAGCATGGAAAGGATTGAGGCTACCACCCGAATTACAGCTAGAGGCCATCTTGAGGGTCAGGTTGATCCAGCTCTACTTGCAACTATCTTAGACCTCATCACCTCTGTGATGGAGCAGGTTAGGGATGTCGTGCGTGCCCGCATTTCTTGATCCATGGTAGTGTGTAGAGCCAGAGCGATCAGACAAGGGTTTCATATAGCACCGCTTTTGGAGGATTAGCCTAAGTTATGAAAGATTAGTTTTAATGACTAGATGATTATCTATTGTAGTACTTTTGGGATAGAAGCGATCAGATCAAATGATGTAATTCTCTTTAATGTGTTCAGTTGTTGTACCCTTGAACAAATGGTTATGTATATATTCGTTAATTTCAGTTCAAATCAGTTTGTTTGTGATAAGTTCATATTGTTAATTGCACTATTAACACTTAAGAGAGTGTCATGAAGTTTATAGAACTTGAGAATTCATAATTTGCAATCATGTAAGGACAGAACGAGGGAAAGACTTAAGCAAAGTAAGTAAGACAAATATCCAGAGATTCTCAAAAATTTTCCAAGCATTATGCCCCCATGAGGAATAAGATTAGGGGCAAACCTTGAATATGATAATCAGGGAGGTCGTAATTAAGATATAAGGAACCCAGAATATAATGAAGTGGAAAATGAGGATTTTAAATTAAAAGATGACCCTAATTATAGGGAGTAGGAAGAAATATTTAGACTGAAAAAACAGAAGTCGAGCAAGATAGGAAGAACCAGGATGGTACTCCTATTGGGCAGTCCATGGACCTGCCTAAAACAAAACTTATACTCTTACCCCTAATCACCACCTTGAGGAAACAATGTGGTGTGAAATTCTTTCAGGACCTTTAAGTCGCTAAGCTCTCAGAGTTCCAAGAAAATAGCTGACCCAGTCGAGGAAAGAGCCTGGCTAAAGGAAATACAGGAATCATTTAAGATTCTAAATGATTGACGAATCATAAAAGACTGTTTCTGTCACTTACCCTCCTAAGAGAGAGACCACCCACTGGTGAAAGATCAAGAAAGGCACAGAGCAAGAGGTTATGATAAACTGATTAAAGTTCATTCAATTATTTTCGAGAAAGAAAATCCCATGGTTAGGGAGATAGTGTAAAAGCTTTAAGAGCCAGAACAAAGGCGGACGAGTATGGTGAATTATGAATCTAAGTTGTAAAAGCTGTCAAGATTCGTTCTGAGGACACGAATCCAGAATGACGGGATGTTTGAAATCAATGCTTATGTTGTGTTGATTCATGAAATAATGATAAGAGAAAGGAAAATAAAAAGAAACTGAAGTGGAAAGGAATATAAAGGCAATAGAGTTTGAGGAATGATAAGGAAGTTGGGTTTGAGGAAACCCTAAAGACTCGTAGCAATAGAAATAGAAAAGTATGTAATCGTCAGGATGAGGGTGATTCACCATGAGTTAAATTGATGGTTGAAGGCATAAGAGATACATATATTGTATCCCCTGTAAGTTGGGAGGATTCGAGGAAACCTTGAGATAGTTCGAAGGATAAATAATGAGACGCGGATAGACTGAGGAGACAAGGAAGTAAGAAATTAGGAAAATTGGATGAAGGAAGTGACCTTCAAGAATGTGAAGTGTAAGACCGGTGGAATGATACCCAGAAAGGGAGACACCAGGTATGAAAGACATCCCAATATTGAGATGACTGCGGAGATAAACAACAGAAGAAAATGAGGATTTATTAAGAAGATGTTCACGTTGAACACGACCAATATCTTCCATAACATCCATGTTATCATTACCAAATTAGGAAAGAAAAGCGGGTAACCATTGTTATCCTTTGAAGGCCATATGTGTTGACCTCAGTTTGAATAAGGATGCTATTGTGAAATTGGTATAGACTATCTGGGTGGGAATGATTGAATAAGACACCCTTATCAGGGATATATGACTTGATTTATCCATGGAAGGATGCATGTACCTTTTTAAAGGTGGAATTAAGGATAGAACATCTGTAACTTAGAATGAATCCTAAGGGAATGCATAAAGGTTGGCATTTCATCCTTAATAGGGATAGTATGAGTTTTGACAGTATAAATTGGAAAGGATTAAGGTAACAACAACCTTTAAAGATCAGTAGAGAAATTTTTTAGAAGTATATAGACAATGGTTCTAGTATTAGTAAATGGTATTTTGATATGCCCTGTATCTAAGGAATACAGGAGGAACGATTCAAGGATAACCTTAGAGGTTTTACAAGGAGAAAGGTAATATTCAAAATTCTCAAGAATAGAAATTTTGATAAAGGAAATATGAAGTAATAATAATAATGCCAAGTGGGGCACATGTTAAACCATGAGAAAGTATAGATTGAACCTAACGAAGGTCAAGAATGGTGAAAAAAAGAAGGACCCAAGATAAGAGACTTCCTAAGTATGATCGAGAGTCAGTCGTGACAATGATTAACCTCTAAAGACTGAGACAATAACTTATGTAAAAAAAATGGTGGTATTTTTTTTTACTCATCAGATTTTAAGGAAAACATCTTCACACAAGCAGTGATTGGAAATGAGGTAGAAAATTTAGTTGGAGATCGTTCAAACGACATTGATTGTAAGGAAATTTTACTATCAGGAAAGGCCAAAGAGGTGGCCGACAATTTAAGTGTAAGAGAGCAATTATAGGCGCTCGTGCCAGAGGAATACAGTGATAATGGTTGAAGCCGTAAAGGTTGTATTATGGTTTGGAAGATTGACATTCCTTCTGATGACTGTGCAATACCCAACCGTAATAGTAGTTTGGTAAAGGTTTAATTCGTATAATCGCCATGAGCGGGCTATCTATCTTAGAAGGTCCTATCTTGAGAAAAAGCCAAGACCATGTTTTAAAAAGGACTAAACAAACCTTTGAGTTAAGTCTTCTATTGAAGGCATATGATTAAGAATAGTATTAACCTGCTATCATTGTTTTGATTGAAACTCTTCTGCAATTTTATCTGCTTCATGTCATATGTACATCAAGTTCAGGAGTATTCTTCATGAATCATGAATGGTGATCATGTTACCTCCTTAGAAGAATTTGATACGACATGTATGGACTCCGTATGGTTAGCTATTAAGATTTCATAGAAAATAAGTAACTACAGTAGGTCAGCGATGGACCACAGTAATGCAGCAATGATTCTACGAGTAATGAGTCGATTACAACCGTGAGAGTTGTATTGGAATGGATGTTGAGATTAAGTACCACTAATCGGGTCGTGGTGGTGTATAAGTTATCATTGATAGACTAATTAAGTAGATTATCTACCTATTGAATACTTATTCCTTCTTATCAATAGAGAGTCGTATTACTATACGAGGAAGGTTACGATACAAGCATAGAATTCTAGTAACGATGAGTATAAAATGAGATTCCAGATTCGATTTTCGATGTCGAGGGAGTTTCAAAGGTGATTGAGTATAAGCTCGAGGAAGAGCATGGGTCCATAGAATGATGGACGGAATAGAAAAAATATTTAAGCATGCGAAATGCGATGCGATAATACTTAATGTTGATATATATACACATATGTTTTGTTCTCCTATGACAAACCTCTATAGTTCGGAGGTAGGTTCCAAGCCAGATATTTTGTGGCAGTATATTTTTTTTCATATATACAATTCTCTTCAATTCGTTCTTTTCTCTTCTTTTCATTTCATATAAGCTGAGAAGAACAACCCTTCCAGAAGGGGAGGTATTGCCGAATGAATATTTATCTGTGTGATAGAAGCCTAGTAGGATACCACATGTTGTTTAATTGCTTGTCAAGTACAAAAGGCTGGCCACCTTCTGTACTAACTATGCAATATAACAAGTGTTCATGATCATAATGATCTCTCAATAAATTCTTTTACTTCTATATGATTGATCAAACTTTGGAAAATAGAAACAGCTGAAAAAGGAGTGGTAAAGTTATGGTGGTATTCAGAATGGAAACACATTCGTGATACTAAGGTTGACGTGGTTATTAAAAGTTTATAGAACGCTAACGAGCAAAAGTACAACCAGTATAATATTAGGAACGAAAGGTAGTAGCGATTACGAACTGGAAAAGAATGGGTATTGAGAAGCAAAAGCTCTAATGCTAAAAACTATAATGAGAGTCTGTGCAATAGACTTGAAAGAATTTGGAATGATCACTTAACGCGGATTGAGTTTTCTTACGATAATAGATCGTATGTCAGGTATCGAGATGTCATCTTATGAGATCTTTGAGGGAAGACAATGTCGATCTCCCTTATGTTAGGATGAAGTTGTAGAGCGCATGATGCTCGGACCAGCAGTGGTCCACGGGACCAAGAATATAATAGATCTAATCAGAGGACGGCTGAGAGTAGCCCAAGATGGACATAAGAAGTATGCTGATTTGACAATGAAAGGACAAAGAGTATGAAGGAGGGAACCTTGTATTGTTAAAAGTATTCCCTTAAAAAGAATTGATGAGGGTTGGAAAGAAAGGAAAGTTTAAGTCCACGAATTGTTGGACCCTTGGATATATTAAGACGTATTGGGAAGTTAGCATATGAGCTAGCCCTACCCCCGAACAAGTAGCAAGTCATAACGTGTTTCACGTATCAATGTTAAGGAAGTGTAATTCAGATGCCAGATAAATAGGGGCATATGAGCGCATAGACATGCAACCAGACGTAACCTATATGGAGCAACCAGGAAGGGTTATAGATTGAAAAAGGAACAAGTGCTTAGGAGAAGGGTTATCAAACTATTCAGAGTTTGATGGAAGAACTACAATGTGGGAAAATTTACTTGAGAGTTAGAAAGTGCAATGCTAAGAAATTATCCCTATTCATTTTCTGTCTGGATCCGGGACGTAATCCTTTTAAGGAGGGGAGACTGTAATAACCCCAATTTTTGGAATTTTTGAAACCCTTATGAATAGTGCTTTTGCTGATTATGCTGAATAAGAAAACTTTTCATACCACACTATGTAGGGGTTCTTTTATTGTTATTCTGAGATCGTATTAGTACTCTTTATGATAAATAAGTGTATGTAAAGATCGTCAGAATCCAAATCCGAACACTTTGATGTTTCCCGAAAATCCACCAGATATCGAAAGAATTGAGTATAAGGTAACAGGATAAAAAGGATTTAAATTCAAGGATTTTAAGAGAGGATCATAAAAGGAATATAATATATTGAGAAAGGTTAAGGGAACCCAAGTAATAAGATCCCGGGTATGATCCCTCAAATGATAAACGAAAACGAAAGTTAAGCGAACAGTATAACAGATCAGCGGTCATTAGCCCAGTAATTAGAAGCTAATCAAAGAGGTTAGTGGGGATGATGTCATCAAACCAATAAGAAGAGGACAAATGTGGGAGGGTGACATCACATGATGACATAAGCATGACCAAAGCAAAGTGTGTTGTTGGTTGATTTAGAACCACACAAAAGTTACCATGGTTAAAAGTAATAAAACAAATCAAAAGCAACCAACCAAGCCAAAACAATTCATTTTCACCAAAACACAAAGTTGACTTCTCTTTTCTTCATCAAAGCTCTCGGCCTCTCTTGGTTTTTCAAGAAGAAAAATTCAAAATCCTAGTTCCAAGCTTTGTTAATTAGCATGGTAATTATCTAAGACTCCTTATACATAGATATAACATAAGTTTGAGCTTCTAATTCACTCTCAATCTCTTCCTAAAAATCATGGAAGAAGAGGGTGAATAGTGTTTTTCAAGAACTAAAATTTGTGTTCTTGAGTTTTTGTTTAGATTAAGCTTGGATAAGGACTTTTAAGGGTGATTACAAGCTAATTACTTGATTCTCCACTCTCCAAGGAAGGTATAACCCCTCCAAACCCTAAATTTACTTGAGTATTAGGTTTAGCTTTGTTGTTATAGTTCATGAGAGGCTTGATTGTTGTGTATGTAGAGGTTAGTTGGTTTTGTGATGTTTTTGGAGTTGTAATTCTTGGATTGTTGATTAATAAACTTAAGTATAGTTTAAATTCATGTTTGAGAATAGTATAAATTGATAATATTGAGTTGTTGGGGCTGTTATGGTGAAATATGGATGGATTTTGATTGGGATGTTGATTGTGGGTTGATTGTGGGTTGATTTGGAGTGGTATAAATTTGGGTAATCGCGTAAACATAGTCGTCGTAATGTCCGATTTACTTTAGACTGTTTTTGTTCTTAACATTAGGACCCATGAACTCACTGCTAGGTTTTGACCATTGCTATGATTAGATAGTTCATGTTACGAGCTTCGTTTTGATATATAGTTCGTTTGATTCCGATGTACGGTTTAGGAGAAACGACCGTTTTAAGTAACGGCGTTTCGCGACCAAACCATTACCCCTCACCTTACTTTGAAACCTTGGTTAAGGACTTTAAATGACTAATTGGGGTATGAAACAATTATGTTAAGTGGATTAGGCAGTTGGTAAGGTACTCGCGAAAGAATCGCCTTAAAACTCTTAATGGTTAATTTATTAAAAATAGTGGAGCCGAGGGTACTCGAGCGACTTAAGTGAATCGTTAAGCGCGAAAGCGAACGTTAGGGCTCTAAATGGTTAAAGTCTAGTTTCTTAAGCGACCATGGTTTAATTCCGGCTTATGTTGTTGTTCATAGGTTACCGGACCCACTCTAAGCTTAAGTCTACATCGGGACACTCAGACAAGTTTTCTACCCGTTATAATGTTGTTGTGATGTAAATATATGTATACGCATTATCTTGTGATAAGTGCATGATTGTTATTAGCAAATTTTGCGATATATTGGAGCATGTGATATGGTATATATGCATGTCTGTTTCGTACTCTTGATATATATATTGTTGATTCAATTGCTTATAAGTTGCATAATACCTACGCTAGAGATAAGCAGTGGTTGCATATACCCTTAGTATAGGGGACCCAAAGGTGAACACTTTCTAAAATCGGGAGTCGATGTTCCCGAGTATATTATATATATATATATATATATTTATATATATATTTATTGATATAGTTTTCAAAACTATTAATCGAATAAGGTTTATTCAATAACCTTATTTTATTTAATGAATATTATTTTGAGTATTCATTCGAGAACTTATGACTCCGCTTACTTTATTTAATGAATATTATTTTGAATATTAATTCGAGGGCTTATGACTCCGTTTATTTTATTAATGAATATTTTTGAATATTCATTCGAGGACTTATGACTCCGCTTACTTTATTTAATGAATATTATTTTGAATATTCATTCGAGGGCTTATGACTCCGTTTATTTTATTAATGAATATTTTTGAATATTCATTCGAGGACTTATGACTCCGATTATTTACTAAATAATATTCTTTATTTTATTAAAGAATAATGTGTCGATAATCAAACTTACTTTTGATTATTCAAATAAAGATATTACTTCCGTATAAGTATATCTTTGGTTATTTAATATTCATTTCAAGTATAAGTTTTACAACTTCGAGTTCAATTATTTTTATAAAGATTATTCTTTATGGGAATATTATTTAAATAATAATATTCAGATATTTTCTAATATATTGGGACTGATTTATTTTATTAAATCAGCATCACTCCAAACATTCTTAAAAATGTTTTCGAGTCCTCAAAATGATTTTAAAGGTTAGGGCGGATCCCAAAACTCATTTTTATATTTAAGATCTTCCTTTCAAAGGGAATTTAAATATTCGCTCAAAACCTGAGGGATCCGGCTCTGTGGTGTGTTTTATATTCGCAACAAGGTTGCTATTTTGATAAAAGAGTTTTTGATTACTTACCCAATACTCGGGAAGTAAAATTCTTGGAACAAGTTAATCCATTAACAGGCATCGCCTGGGAAATATCGGTGAGTTTTCCTTTTCAACTAGATACGACTCCTTGGTGGAGCCGTATCAACAAGTTTCTACTTGGGGAAAGTGGGGACGAGCTTTACGTTTCAGAGTCATGGATTTCATCCGAACTAGGAGTGGCGTAAGTGGTCGAGTGGCGCCGGCCCAGCCTAATTATATTGGCCCAAATGGCCTGGAAGTTCCGCTAAGACGGTCCATTTCTTAGGAGTCCTGTGTTCGGTTGACATGTAAATCCGACAGGTTCTCCTCTACATGTAGAAAATGGTGGGGTTGTACTACTACGACTGATCATCGTAAGTGGTCTTCTTGGCGCGGTAAACTCCCGTAATGAGTTCATTATCCAATTGCTCACCCTTGCTTTCTTCCTTCATCACACAACAACAGATAGAAAGGATGAACAGGACCAAGCTTCCAATTCGCAAGGGGATATGATACGTTCCGCAGTTTTCTGGAAGCGTTGATCCCGTTGTAGCTGAGGTAGAAATTACCAATAGGCTAGACTTTCCACTTCTCATGTACCAGATTTATTTATGTTTATGAATTGTAATAATGGCAAAGAAATGTAAATTTATTCAGAAACCCTTTTGAGGTATAATGGCTTATAATTGTGGTATAAAATGACTTGTGTTATTTTTGGTAGTCATCTCTGGGACTATAACTTGTGGTGTGTGTGTATATTGTGGGGTCATAGTACGCAGCAGTTGGTTGATTGTTAAGATTAAGTATTATTAAGGGAAATGGAACTCGTGACGACCCGGATCCCCGACCCCGGATCTGGGGGTGTTACAATTTCTCTCAAGGAGATTTGCCAAGCTCAAGTTCAAGAAGAACTTTGGAGCAGCCAAGCCAAATAGAAACATGGTGGATAAGTCAAAATTCAAATGTGGCTTGGCAGGACATTTTGCAAATGAGTGTAGAAAGTCAGATTCCAGTAAGAAAAGGTTTGAGTCTGTGGATTATAAGCAAAAATACTTTGATCTACTCAAACAAAAGGAAAGGGCTTTTATTACACAAGAGAATGACTGGGCAGCAGATGGTGTGAATGAAGATGAAGATGTCAGCTATGTCAATCTAGCCCTAATGGTCAAGTCTGATGAAACAGAGACAAGTTCCTCAAGCAATCAGGTAATCACTACAAACCTTGCACATTTATCTAAAGCTGAGTGTAATGATGCCATAAATGACATGTCTACAGAATTGTATCATTTGCGTGTTACACTTAAGTCCCTCACTAAAGAAAATGCTAAAATCAAAGAAAATAACTTATTTTTAAGTGAGAGGAATAATGTGCTTGAGTCTCAGTTTGTTGAGTTTGAGAAACTAAAAATTGAGTGTAAGATTGCTAAGGAGGAATTAACTGAGTCCTTAAAAAAGGAAAATTTTTTGAAGAAGCAGCTCGAGCGTGAACAAGAGGTGATTAAAGCATGGAAAACATCTAGGGATGTTCATGCTCAAATCACCAAAGTTCAAGGAATTGAGTCTTTTTGTGATGAAGCCTGGAAAAAGAATAAAGAGAAACTAGAACCTATTTTGGTAGATGGGTTGCTGACAGATGTAGACTCGACGGATGAAGAGGACTATCCGTCGGATAACAAAAAGTGTTATCCGTCGGATAACAAAAAGTGTTATCCGTCGAATGATAAAAATCCTCATCCGTCGGCTGTAAGCAAACCCATTAGCAAAGCTAAATTAATCAAGCTAAATGATAAGTATGGGTCTATTTCCAAGAACTTTGTTTCAGGAGAGTCAAGTCAAGCTAAGAAAGGGAAAAAGGCTAATGTTGGTCACATGACTGTCAAACAGTTAAGTGACAGACTTGAGAAAATAGAGGTAAAAACAGAGACTAAAAAGAAAAACAATAGGAATGGTAAAGTAGGGATTAACAAACACAATAACTACACACCTGATAAATATGCTCCTAGAAAAATCTGTGTCAAGTGTGGTAGTGTAAATCATTTGTCTGTTAATTGCAAATCTGCCATGCCTACTCCCATGTCTGTTCAGCCTCAATTTTCTAACATGGATGCCATGCCTCCCATGCCTGTTAATGCTATGCCTACACAGAATATGAATGCACAGTTTGCTAATATGCCATTTGCACCTAATCCATATTATGCTGCATACAATATGCCTCAAATGCCATTTAGCATGCCTTACTGGAATAACATGTTTGCACCAAGCATGCCATTTCCTGTTAGCCATAACATGCATGATAATTCTGTTGCATTTAGTGGTTTCAAAGGTACAACCCAATTGACTAAGGAAGAATCTGAAATTCCTAAGTCAAATGAGATAAAACCTAAGAAACAAAAGAAGAAAGCTAACAAGGCAGGACCCAAGGAAACTTGGGTACCAAAATCAACTTGATTTGATTTTGATGTGTGCAGGGAAACAGAAAGAATCTTTGGTACTTGGATAGTGGCTGTTCAAGACACATGACTGGTGATTCTACCCTGCTCACAGAGTTTAAGGAGAGAGCTGACCCAAGTATTACTTTTGGAGATGATAGCAAAGGTTATACTGTGGGATATGGCTTGATTTCAAAGGACAATGTCATCATTGAAGAGGTTGCCTTAGTGGATGGTCTCAAACACAATCTGTTGAGTATCAGCCAGCTTTGTGACAAAGGCAACTCAGTAACCTTCAACAAAGAAGCCTGTGTTGTGACTAATAATCAAAACAACAAAGTGGTTCTCACTGGTGTGAGAAGAGGAAATATGAACCTAGCTGACTTCAACTCAACTAAAGCAGAATCTATAACTTGTCTTCTCAGTAAAGGAAGTCAAGATGAAAATTGGCTATGGCACAAGAAGCTATCCCATTTAAACTTTAAGACCATGAATGAGCTGGTAAAGAAAGAACTAGTAAGAGGCATTCCTCTAGTGGAGTTTACAAAGGATGGACTGTGTGATGCCTGCCAAAAAGGGAAGCAGATCAAAGCATCATTCAGGAAGAAACTTGATTCATCAATTGAAGAGCCTCTGTAACTGCTTCACATGGATCTGTTTGGACCAATCAATGTATTGTCAATTTCAAAGAAAAGATTTTGCCTAGTAATTGTAGATGATTTTTCAAAGTTCTCTTGGACATATTTCCTAAAGTCTAAAGATGAGGCTAGTGAAAACATCATCAATCACATAAGGCAAGTTAATAATCATCCTGATTTCAAAGTTAGAAGAATCAGGAGTGACAATGGAACTGAGTTCAAGAACTATGTCATGAGAGCATTTTGTGAGGAAACTGGAATCTTACATGAGTTCTCAGTATCAAGGACTCCACAACAGAATGGAGTAGTGGAGAGGAAGAACAGATCACTTATTGAAGCTGCAAGGACAATGCTTGAAGAATCAAAATTACCAACATATTTCTGGGCTGAAGCTGTAAACACTGCATGCTACACTCAGAACATCTCTCTGATTAATCAAGCAAGATGCATGACTCCTTATCAATTGTTCAAGAACAAGAAGCCAACTCTAAACTTTCTTCATGTCTTTGGCTGTAAATGCTATATTCTAAGAAATCAAACAGATCAAAATGGGAAGTTTGATGCTAAAGCAGATGAAGGAATTTTTGTTGGATATGCTGTTGGTAAAGCATATAGAGTCTACAATCTAAGAACCAACATTGTTGTGGAATCTATACATGTTGTGTTTGATGATAAAAAGATTGAAGGACTGAAAGATGGAGATTACCATGAGAGCCTCAAATTCGACAATGTTGAGATGGCCAGTGATGAAAGTGATGATGGGAGTGATCAAGAAACAGTGTCTAAGGATAATGCAGAAAAATCTACCACCAATGAAGCACAAAACTCAACATCCGTCGAGATGCATAATGCTTCATCCGTCGGAAGGCAACCTGTGTTATCCGTCGGAAGACAACCTGCCTCATCCGTCGGTACTCAAAATTCACCATCCATCGGGTTATCTAAAGGAGCAGGAAGTCAAGGTAGATCACCCATAGAAAGTACCCCTTTCTCAAATCAAAGATCCTCAAACTCAGGGGGAGTTTCTAGCAATCAAAACTCAATCACACATCAAGACAACATTGAGGTCTCTTCATCTAGAGCTAATCTACCTCAACCAAGGAAATGGACAAAAGATCACCCCTTTGAATTGATTATTGGTGATGTTTCTTCTAGAGTTTAAACCAGGAGAGCAACTCAAGAAGAATGTCTATACAGCAGCTTTCTGTCAAAGGAAGAACCAAAGAAGGTAGTAAAAGCCTTGTTAGATCCTGATTGGATTTTAGCTATGCAAGAGGAGCTAAACCAATTTGAAAGGAATAAAGTATGGAAGATGGTACCCAAGCCTAAAGGAAAGAATCCAATAGACACCAAATGGGTATTCAGAAACAAGATGGATGAAAATGGCATAGTAGTAAGGAACAAAGCCAGATTGGTTGCTAAAGGCTATTGCCAGCAAGAAGGAATAGATTTTGATGAAACATTTGCTCCTGTTGCAAGAATTGAAGCCATCAGAATCTTCTTAGCCTATGCAGCCCATGCCAATTTCAAGGTCTATCAAATGGATGTCAAAAGTGCCTTTCTGAATGGAGATTTGGAGGAAGAAGTGTATGTTAGTCAACCTCCTGGCTTTGAAGATCCAAATTTTCCAGAGTATGTCTATTATCTACTGAAAGCACTTTATGGACTGAAGCAAGCACCTAGAGCCTGGTATGACACTTTATCAAAGTTCCTTTAGGAAAATCACTTCACAAGAGGTACTGTAGATAAAACTTTATTTTTCAGAAATGTCAATGGCTCTAGCATACTTGTTCAAATTTATGTAGATGATATTATTTTTGGCTCTACAGATGAGAAACTTTGTAAAAAGTTTGCCAAACTGATGCAAAGTAAGTATGAAATGAGTATGATGGGAGAACTAACTTTTTACAAGTTAAGCAAGTTAGTGATGGAATATTCATTAGTCAAACTAAATATATTTTTGATCTTTTAAAGAAGTTTGATCTAATGGATTGCACATCTGCAAAAACTCCCATGGCCACTGCAACTAAGCTTGAATTAAACACTACTGAAAAGTCTGTGGATATTTCAAGCTATAGAGGCATGGTTGGCTCATTTCTGTACTTAACAGCTAGTAGGCCAGATATAATATTTGCTACATGTTTATGTGCTAGATTTCAGGCTGATCCTAGAGAATCTCACTTGATAGCTATTAAGAGAATTTTTAGATATCTCAAGGGAACACCAAAACTTGGCATTTGGTATCCTAGAGATTCTGGTTTTGATCTAACTGGTTATTCAGATGCAGACTATGCAGGTTGCAGAATTGACAGAAAGAGCACAACATGAACTTGTCAATTTCTAGGAAACAAGCTTGTGTCCCGGTTCAGTAAAAAACAAAATTCAGTTTCTACTTCTACAGCTGAAGCTGAATATATTGCTGCTGGCAGTTGCTATGCACAGATTTTATGGATGAAAAATCAATTTCTAGACTATGGTTTGCAAGTTGAGAGGATTCCTATTTTATATGATAACACAAGTGCAATTGCCATCACTGAAAATCCAGTGCAACATTCAAGGACAAAGCACATAGACATCAAGTACCATTTCATAAGGGAACATGTAATGAATGGTACTGTAGAGTTACATTTTGTTCCAAGTGAGAAGTAACTTACATATATCTTTACCAAGCCACAGGATGAATCCACCTTTTCAAGGTTGGTAAGTGAGTTAGGTATGCTTAATTACTCTTGAATTTATCTGAGTTATTTTTCAAGTTGAAATGTAGCCAGAAATTTAACTGATTTTTAGTCATGGTTGAAATTTTGGCTAAGTCAAAATTTGCATCTCGACGGATGACCATTATCCATCGAGTTGAGTCATCCGTCGATATACTATTTGAAAATAAAAATCAATTACTTTTCTAGAATCTTTTAAAACTCGACGGATAACAGTTTATCCTCGTCCGTCGAATTGTCTAAATCTTAACCGTTAATTCCCTGAAAATTATACATCGAGTATACTTACAGTTTGTAAGCATTACACGACGGATAATGGGTGGAATTTTTACAGTTTATTTTTAAAAACGGCTATTTTAGGGAATTTCTATTGGGTAATTTACTTTTCTTTATTATTTTCATCCGTTATTTTTGAGATAGTATAAAAGCTTATTTCATTTCAATTATTTTCTTTTATCATTCTCAAATTCAACTGCTTTTATTTCATTATCTCTCAAGCAAATATTCTCTTTCTCTTTAAGCTTTCATTCTCTAACAATGGCACCTATAGTAAAGATTATGTCTCAGACTGGGTTCATTTATGAGAAGAACAACTTCACTGCTTTGGTCAATAAGAGTATTCAGCAATCAGAAGACTATCACAAGATGATGGACTTCGTGAAGAACTGTAAGTTAAGTTATGCCATGCTTGAATCACCCACAATTTTCTGTGAAGTTATTGAAGAGATGTGGACCACTGCAATTTACAACTCTACTGACAAAACCATCACTCTAACTATCAAAGGTAATGAGTTCTGTATCAATAGTGATGTGATAAAAGCATGTTTCAAAATTCCTGATGATAATGTAACTTCACCACACAATGACACTGATATTATCAATATGCTTAATTCCATGCATTATGCACTTCCTACTACTAAGCTAAGTGATATTAGAAGATTAGGTCTTAGGAAGGAATGGAGTTTCATGTGTGATGTTGTGACTAAAGTTTTCTCTGGAAAAATCAGTAATTTTGATTCTGTGAACATTTCCATGCTTAACATGCTATACATGCTAGTTACAGATAAATTTTACAATTTCAGTGACCTTGTCTTGTATGAGTTAGATTTTAAACTAGGTGAGTTAGCCAAAAGGGGAGAGAATGTATATTATGCTAGATTTTTCATGATATTGGCTAACCATCTTTGTCAAGAGATTGTACTTGAGAACCCAAACAACAAATTAGCTTGTTGGGTTCAAGAGAGAGGAATTATTGCAGATTTGAACAGAGCCAACCATCATAGGGATGTGCCAATGTTCTACTTTTCTGTAATGCAGACATCTCAGGTAAGTGAGGTAAGTTCATCCACACCCTCAACTATTCCAATCTCCTCAATTTCTTTGAGTTCAGGAGTAGCTATGGCAACTGTGACAATGACCAAACAGTTGCCTACCAAAGCTGCCAAAACAACTGTAATTTCTAAATCCAAGTCAAAGAAAACCCCATCTGGTATCTCTCAAAAGGTACCAGTTGAAAAATCCACCAAAGCCAAAGAGAGGAGTGTGAAGGAGGGTCAGTTAGGTGAGGGAAGGGGTGAACATCAAAGAAACCCCAAGGATAAGGTTGGAGAGTTGAGTGAATCCCAGCCTAGCCACACTGCAGTTTCCCAACAAACTGCGGTGCTTAAAAAGGACAAAATCTCACTTCTAGCTGCATCCTCCCAAAAGGATGTGGCTATTGAACATAGCTCTCATCCAAGAGCACATGCCAAAAGGGTTAGGGACACAAGCTCACCCCAAACTTACACAAGAAAGAAGAAATCCAAAACCACTGGGGATGTACAGGGCACACACAGTGCAAACTGGTGCTAAAGACACAGTCCCTGCACTTTCTCAAATTCAGTTTGATGTGGCTCCAATAAATGTGGAGTCACAGCCAAAATCTCTCATAATAGAAGCCTCTGAAACACCATACTCACCAACAAACTCTCTGGAAGTGGATATGATAAACACTTCAATTCCTGATTCCCCTTCTTTAACTCTATTGGGGAAGCCAAAATCTAGTGCAAGTGAGCATCATCTTTTAGATGATTTGTTGGCTCACTTGCCAATTCTTTCAAATACTATTGTGACATCTGTGCCTCAAATAACTTCAATCAACACAGAGTCAACAATAGTTTCTCTTCCCACCTCATTCATTTCTACTCTCTCGATGGATACTGCTCATCCGTCGAGTAGTGATTGTATCCCGACGGATAAGCTTAACAGCAGTTATCCGTCGGATAGCTTTACCACTCACCGGATGGATATCACTTATCCGTCGAGTGTCTCTGCACAACTTCAAACTTCAATTATTTCTAGTGCAGAAGATTTAGTGGTAATACAGTCACTCTTAGGACTGAGAGAGGAGAGTGCATTGAGTGAGAGGCTGGGTTGCTCCCAGGAAAAAAGAAAGGAAAAGAGTGAATCTCAACAATCCATTTATTCATGATTGTCAAAAGTGAGTGAGAGGAGTCCCACCTTAGTAGATGAAGGTGAGGGTGTGAGGGTGGGGAGCTAGGGTGAGACCCTGATGCAACAAAAGAGAGATTATGAGAGAAAGGCAGGTACAGGAAAAATAAGGGTGGATCTAGCCATTGCTAGTGAGTCAATGATTGTGGATGATGTTGAAAAGGAAAGACAATTTCAGCAACATTACAAAGCTGAAATTGATAACATTTCCTTGGATGCTGACACTTTTACTCATCCTGTGTCAGCCTATCAGTTGTTGGCTGCTCAGGGCAATGTGGAGGCAGAACACACTTTGAATTTAGTACACACATCAGAATCTCTATCTGAAGAATTTGGAGTAAATTCTAATGACGATGACTCTGTTTCTTTGGATGGAAGCATGAACTTAGGGGGAGATGAAGGCCCAAGTTCTGTTTCAAATTTACCTGGATGGGCATGGACAAAGAAATCTACACCGGGACAATTTGGTGTATCTTTGGTCAAGCAAGTGATGGCTATTGAAAAGGCCCTTTAGGAAACTTCAGATGCTGGTACCAAGGCCATTCTTCAAGCTCACCTAGACTCTCTACATCTCATGAAGATCCAACACTTAAGACAGAATCTGAGTGTGGATGAACTAAAAAGAGATATAGCTGACTTGAAAACTTATAATTCTGAGAAGATGGATTCAGTAATGCCTTATGGTACCATGCAAGATCTATTACTGAGACTGAGGAGAGAATCAGATTCTGAAAAAGAAGCTAGCCAAGCTGGAAGACAGAGTTCAAGTTATTGAGAATTCAGTGGCTATCCTTCTTCAAAATCAACAGACTCAGACAAATCTTCTCATGCAACTGGCTAAAGCACAAGGTCTAACTCCTCAACTTGATGATAACAAAAAGGGGGAGAGAGAATCAAGTAAGGGGGATAAAGGACCAACTGAGGGGCAGAAACTTCAAGTACAAATCAGCAAAGTAATTGTACCTTCAATTACTGTCTCCAAGCCAATAGTTGCAGATGGTATAGATCTAATTAAAGCAGCAGCAACAAATTTGAAAGTTGCTGAAAAAGGAAAGTTGAATTTGATCAACTGGAATAAGATTGATGAGGAGATACAGAAAAAGTTTGAACTAGTCAAGGAGCCAGTTAAGTCAGCCATCCATCACTCTCATGTCAAGCCAATCAGTGTGAATGAGATGAGCATGAACTATCTGGAAAAAGGACAATCTTCCTGCATCAAGTCTACAAAGGCTGAAACAATTCTTAAACCAAGGGCAAATTATCCAAAATCATCTTGGAAAAACCCCATGGACACTGTGTATGAGACACCCAAGCCTGATAAAAAGAAGCTTCTGTCAAGATCTATTGTCTTCTATAAAGATCCAGCTGATTCAGCTTCAAAAAGGAGAATTGCTAAGATATTCAGAAATGGAAAGGAAATTTGTGTTGTAGCTGGACATCCACAATCTGCTCAAGCAAAGAAAGAAGAAAAAGCCAGATTAAAGCAGGAAAAGAGGCAAGATGCTCTAGATGCAAAGAAGTCTAAACAAAAGAAAGAACAGATTGCTATCTTGGCCAAGCTACAGGCTGTAAATTCTTCTCAATAAATTCCCTCTCAACCATCTGAAGCTGCTGAATCAAAGAAGAAAATTGAAGAACAGAAGAAATCCCCAAGGAAGAAAGAATTGGCTAGAAGAACAAAAAGGAAACTGGATGTTGTTGACAAGGAATTGGAAGATCAATTTCCTAAGGAATCCACACCAGCTACAACTCAAGCATCAAAGCCCTCTGTGGTATTTGAAGACATAAGGGTGGTGGATCCCTACAGGAACATACATGGTGAACCTATTGTGCCAAAGGATGAGCCAATAGAGTGGGATAACATACCAATTCCTGACTTCAACTTACCAATCCTTAGCAAGCCAAAAAGGACAAAGTCATGAGCAGTCAAGAAAGTGAAGCTGTCACCTCTCAAATCCAAGTCAGTAGTTAAAGCTCAACCCAAGGTCAACAGGGGAGACTACTTGTACTTGTGTGACATCAAAGAATTTTCAGATCTAAATCTTTATCTGGATGAACTGGATGAAGTAAGGGTAATTGATGCATACAGAAACCTACCTGAAAGGTTGGTGTTCAAGTACAAAGGAGGAAGGGAGATTCAGTGGCCACTTCACAGGATTCTTCAAGAAAGCCAAGCTGTGCTGATTAAAGTCTATTCATCCTTCAAGAAAAACTTTGGGTTCAATGTAACTGCAAGAAGACTAGTATTGAAGAAGATTGAAGAGCTGAGGAGTGTTAGAACTAAAGATGCACTCCCAAAGACACTAATCATCCCATATACAGGGAGAAGAGCTACTGGCTGATGGAATTCATGAATGACAAGGGTGTGAGAAGATTCTTCAGATTAGAAGACCAACTGAGTATCTCTAGCAATGAGACTCTCTTGGAAATGCAAGAAAAGCTAGATCTCACATAATCTGATGAACTGGAATTCCACAGGCAGCTCCAGCATCAAATTGAGGAAAATAACAGAAAGCTTGGAAGAAGATCCAGACCTTCAAGGAACTAGAAAAATCTGCTCAGGCTAGAGGAGCATCTTGAATTGACTGTGAGCCAAACCTTGTACATTTTGTTTAATTGAAGCACTTTCAGTTTATCTACTTATCTTTAAAGATGTATGTTCAGGATGTTTTGTTATCATCAAGTATCTCTTAATTTATGGCTACAATTCCAGTAGACATAAATTGGGGGAGATTGTTGTGCATATGTTGTGTACTTGATGATTTCATAAACAAAACATCTAAGTAGATTTTACTTAGTGAAATTATGTAGCACTCGACGGATAAGAATTATAGTCCCGACAGATAACTCATTATAGTCCCGACGGATGATTAACTTATTATCCATCGAGTGAGTAGCTTATGTAATAATAAGTTTGTAGCACAGTTATGTATGCACCTTTGTATAGAATTCGTAGTAGCATATAAGTCATGTTGACTTTAACTAGATATGCAGAATAGGTTGATTAATTGTACATAAATGATGTCTTGTAATTCTGCATAAGTGAAATAGAGTCAAGTGCCAAAATAGCTACCGACGAATGATTAACAAAGCTATCAATGGATGATCAAATGACTATCAATGGATGTTTAATATAGCAGTCAACGGATGATCAATTAAACCATCAACGGATGTTCTGAAAGTCGACGGATGATCATATGAAGAATTCAAACAGCAGTTGAACAGTGAAAGCTGACACACAGCCGTCGAGATGTATACATACACACTGTGGAAGCCCATTAACTGGGTAATAGAGGACGAAAAGCAGCAAAGCTTAAGACTGATAGTTTTTATATTTGTTCAGTCTTTTTGACTTTATAATCTTGGTATTATATAAACCAAGAGAGTAGCAAATAGAAAAATAACTGAGATAGCTGAGAAACAAAAAACAGAGAAATCTTTGTAAGCAGAATCATTAGCATTTCCTGTATACTCAGTAGTTCAATTTGTAAGCAGCTGTGAGCATTCCTGCACACAGAGTCCTCTCGATATATTATATATATCTCTGGTGGAATTGTTTAAATCCACCATAAAGTTTTTAAAGACTCTTGTTTTTAATTACTTATGTTTTGATTCAATTAAGTTTACATTCCGCATTGTGCTAATCAAAACAAATATATCTATAATCGAGTTGAACATTTTTATTTCGAGAAAAAGGTTCAAGAATTCCATTCAACCCCCTTCTATAATTCTTGCTATATTGTTAAGGGACTAACAAGTGCATTGAGTTCAGTCTTCATGGCAGATAGCTAGTGTGAATCTTTTTCAGCTTGAGAGTATGTGTAAGGAGTAGGAATGGTTGTGGTGGCACACAAAAACTTGGTATATTGAGGTGTTAAAGTAGTATAAGTCATATATTGACTAAGTGGATATGTACACTTAGATTGCACTATATGAACAGTGGGGGTTTGGAACCCCAGTATAATCTTTGTATTTAACAGGAACTGTTCTATTCCTGACAGGTTTAAATTTAATTATTGGAAGGGGAGGTTTGACTTGTATGGACATCTGATCAACCTGTTCAATTACAGGGACCAAAGGCCTAATAATCTCAGCAGAAGGTTCAGTACTTGTGAACAAAGGAGCAACATCATCTGATAAAGGAGTATCAGGAAAGATAAATGTGTTGTTAGGGGAAGACTTAACAATAGGTGTAGTAACAGTCTGAAATGGAAAACAATCTTCCACAAATTTGATATCTCTGGATATATAACATTTCTTGGTGTTAATATATATAACTCTATATCCTTTTTTAGTGAAAGGATATCCAAGGAGTATACACTTTAGAGTTTTGGCTGCAAACTTGTCATGAGGAGAGTACAAATTAGATATATAGCACAGACAACCAAAATTTCTTAATGTAAAATAGTAAGGTGGAGTTTTGAGTAGAATTTTATATGGAGATTTGAATTTAAGAACTTATGATGGAAGCATATTGATCAAAAGAGTGGCAGTGAGAATACAATCTCCCTAGAATGATACAGGGAGATTTTCTTGAAATCTAAGAGATCTTGCTATATTAAGCAAGTGTTGATGTTTTCTCTCTACAATCCCGTTTTGTTAGGGCGTATGAGAGCAAGAAGTTTGATGAATAATTCCCAATGACTGAAAATAAGATGTAAGTTCTTTATTTATGAATTATGTCCCATTGTCTGATCTGACAAGCTTGATAGACTTATTAAACTGATTCTGAACATACATGAGAAAGTGTTTAATGAGAGTAGAGACTTGAGTTTTGTCTGAAAATAGAAAAGTCCAAGTGCATCTAGAACAGTCATCCACAATGGTCAGAAAATTAGAACATTTTCCATGAGTACAATAATTATATGGTCCCCAAACATCACCATGTACTAAATCAAATATTTCTTCAACAATTGACGTAGTAGAAGAGAAGCTTAGTCTAACTTGCTTAGATAAATGACATATATCACAATTGTGAACAGACTCATTTTTACAATCAGGAATGTGATGTAGAACAGTACTAGAAGGATACCCTAACCTCCAATGCCAAATACTGGAGTTTGATAGAGTAGTAGTAGCAGCATTGACATCACTAGTAGTTAGGCTAGTAGTAAGACATGCTTGAGACTGAAGTTTGAGAGTAATTAGCTTGTACAATCCCTCTTGTAACTCACCAATCTCTTTCTCTATCATTAAGGAAGGAGACTGCAGTATGCATTTAGTGGAAAGAAAAGAACTAGCACAAGGAAGAGAATTGGTTAGTTGAGGTACAGACAACAGATTACACTGAAATGTTGGAACCACCAACACATCTTTAAGTGTGATATCAGGAGTCAAATTGACATTTCCAATATGACTGACAGCAGATACAGCTCTATTTGGCAGATGAAGGTCAGACTTAACTACTTTAGCATTAGGGACTAGATCAAGATAAGGTGTTATATGGTGAGTAGCTCCAGAGTCAATGATCCATATCTTCTTAGATGAGTTGAACTGAGTATGACTGGCAAAAATGACAGAGTTGATAGAATAAGATGAAGAAGTACCTGCACACTGATTGTTGACATTAGTTAACCAGAGTGCAAAGTTGGAGATACTAAAATTGGACAATTTGGATTACATCATCTACAGAAACTGCTGAAACTGTGCATTTGACAAGGTATCTGTAGAATTACCAGACTGAGAAGAACCAATATCAGACTTTTTCTCATGAGTTGTGGTTGTGACTGCATTAGCAGATGATTTCTTGATAGTAGAGGACCTGATTTTAGGTTTAGGTTGTCCATGCAATCGGTGCCACTCAGGGTAGCCATGAAGAGCAAAACACTTGTCTCGTGAGTGACCAATAAGAGCCCAATCGTCACAGATCACAGATGTATCAACAGGTTATTTTCTCACTCCTTTTGAATCCTTGAGACTTGTTCTTATTACCAGAATATTGTCCAATTTGCACATTCATAGCCATACTGTCATGATTCAAGGTGTTATGTAAGGCAGAGTCACGCTGATTTTCCTCTTGAAGTAACATTGCATATGCTTGACTCAAATTAGGAAGAGGATTCATTAATAGGATTTGACCTCGAATACTAGTCAAATTCTCACCGAGTCCCATAAGAAATTGACTCAGTTTCATCATCGTTTTATATTTATCCAATTTCTGACTATTACTACAAGTGCAAGTGGCTGCAGCACATGTACAATGATGAATAAGTGCGAGATTATCAAGTTCATCAATCAAACCTCTAAATTATGTAAAATAAGCAGTAATTGACTTTGTGCCCTGAGTTAGAGAAGCAAGTTTTTTACGAAGATTAAACATACGAAGCACATTATTTTGAGCATCATGTAGATGTAGATCATTCCAAATTTAAAATGTAGTAGGCATATACACTATACTATTATGAATTTCAGAAGAAACAGAGTTTAAGATCTAGGAGATTACCATATCATTATTACGCTTCTATAGAGCTAATTGGCGAACTTGCACCTGAATTAGGATGAGTACCATCAATGAACCCTAGCTTTAGTTTCGCTGATAAAGCGATTGATACAGATCTGCTCCAATGATGATAATTTGATCCGTAAGGACATCACTTACTAATAATAAGCCTGGATGATCGGAACTGCTAAGATAATACGGATGATTGATGTCAATAACTGTTGTAGCAGCCATAGATGATGAAGGTTCCGTAGAATCTGATGCAATTACAGCGGCATATGATCACATAATCGAGAGTGTTGAACCATTGAGAAAGATTTGCAAATTAGATCGAGAGAGAAGATAGATTGAGATAGAAATAGAGATTGTAAGTATTATGAAGATGTATCTATATATAGATATACAGAGTTTGTGGCTTTGATACCATGTCAGTTTATGCTATGTAACAATTAAGCTTAACAAACTGAAATGAAATGAAGAAGACAAAGTAATTGTATTAAGTTTGAGAGAATTACAAAGAGGTTCAAAGTATTTATACACCACACATTGATCTTATTTTCCTAACAAACTGACAAAACTAGACACTAGTCTGTTACAAGAGTGACAGTTGGATTTGCTTTGCTGTCATTCACCGACATCACCATACTCTTCTCAGGAATAGAGTGACTTATATCAACAACAGTTTAGCCTAATTAGGAATGTAAGATCATATTTTCTCTTGTTTATGCATTACTATCCAGGACATGCACCGTGTTACCGTCAGATCAAGAACAAATAATACCCTAAATCTAGATTCTGCCGTGGTGTGTCTGATCCCAAAATCAGGATTTACGATGTTGGAATGAAGAAAAAGGGTGTTGATTAATGACCTTTCTGCATTCATTTGGTTAGATGGGAGAAGGAAAATGTCTCTAGGAAGCATCTGAAGCTACACATATTGCGTGCAATATATATAAGGCCAAATTTTCTAGAAAAAAGCTTTTCATCTCAGGGTCCGGCTTCATGCATTCCATGCACTTCGTATCAACAAAATGCTTTCATGTGCTGGAGCTGACAGGCTCCAGACAGGCATGTGTGGGGCTTTTGGAAACCCACTCGGTACATGTGCTTGGGTGAGTATAGGACAAGTCCTCCTTTCTGTTCGTTCCAACGACTCAAACAACCACCACGCACAGGAGGCCTTACGTTCATGCCAAGTTTAAGTACCCTGGTCGTCAAAAGATTATCATTAGCAGAAAGTGGTATGCAACATATGTTTGATTAATAAACCTTAAGCATATTCATGTATAGTTTGGTCATGGTCTTGTTTATATGACATTCTTGTTCACTGTTGTCAGGGGTTTTACCAAATACTGTCGTAGAGATTATGCCACTGAGTATCATGATGCTTTTTGGGAACATAATAAAAGTTATTATTTAGGTTAATAAACTCCGCAAAATGGCTGAGAATTTAATCAACTAGGTGCTTTTAATTGGTTTCCTGTACTCCCTGTAGGGCTGTTCATGAGCTGAGTCAACCCGAGTTTTGATGTAAACGAGCCAAGCTTTCATTTTTTTCCTGAAGAACCGAGTCGAGCCGAGCTTTCTTATCGACCAAAAAAATGTGTTCGAGCTCGAGCTCGTTAACTAACGAGCCAAACACGAGTTTGTTCGCGAATAAATACGATCCGAGCTGAGCTCGAGTTGTAAACGAGTCACACGTTAACAAATAAAAATAATACAATTTTTAGACCCACACTGTAACACCCCCAAATCCGAAGTCGGGGATCCGGGTTGTCACGAGTTCCATTTCTATTAATAACACTTAATCTTAATAAACAACCAACTACTGCGTAGTGTGACCCCACAACATACACACACACAAACCATAAATTATAGTCTTAGAGATGAATACCAAAAATAATACAAGTCATTTCATTCCACAATTATAAGCCGTTACACCTTGAAAGGGTTTCTGAATAACTTTTCATATTCTTTGCCATTATTACAATTCATAAATATACATAAGTCTGGTACATCAAAAGTTGAGAGCCTAGCCTATTGGTAGCTACTACCTCAGCCATAGCGACATCAACGCCTACCGGAAACTGCGGCACATTTCCAATCTGTCCGCGAATTGGGAGTTTGGTCATGTTCCTCTTGCCTAGTTGTTGTTGTGCAATGAAGAAATGAAGCAAGAGTGAAAATTACAGCTCGCAAGATAATATATAGTTTAATCAATAATGCAAGCATCTGAATCAATAACTTATTGAAAATATTTATCAAGTGTAAGATAATTACTTACTGGATATAGGCTTAAAAAGATGAAATTACAAATTACTCCAATATACTTATACCCTTTTTGAAAAACTACTTGTACTACCATTGTTCAAAGTATAATAAGTTTTCAAAAGCTCATCATATAGAAGGAGCTACAAGATAAAACTTGTATAGAATCAATCTTTGAAATATCATTTAAAAGAAATGAAGTTACGAGATACTTCATTAATTCCCGATTTATATACACCTATATATATATATCTCATACACTACTTGAAAACCTCTGTTATGAAAAGCGTAGACATGGTTGTCATTCCCAAGAATTTTGGAATGAAGAAACTTTGGTATAAACCTGATATCTTGCTAATCAGGCAAAGATATTAATCAAGTCACCTTTTCTACTAGTAGAGGGATGAATTCCCCAGGGGTCATCAGACTCATCACCCTGGCCGCATTAAGACCTTATAATTGACTTCCAGTCAGCCACTTACGCTTTGATGGACTCCCACTGAGCCCAAGTCACCTATGGTGACACATTCTGAATGGGCTTACTTCCCGAACATTGGGCAAGTTATCAAAGACTCTATTATCATTTCGCAACTTCGTTGCGACGAAAATACACCACGGAGCCGGATCCTTTAAGTTCTGAGCGAGTATTTAAATCCCACTATGAAAGGAAAGAATTAAATTAAAAACGAGTTTTGGGATTCTTTCTAACTTTTAAAATCATTTTGAAGACTCGTAAACATTTTTGAAAACGTTTGGAGTAAGAATGATTTAATAAAATAAATCAGTTCCGATATATTAGAAAATATATGAATATTATTATTTAAATAATATTCCCAAAAATAGTTTTTATAAAATAAATGAAGTAGAAGTTTTGAAACTAATACTTGAAATGAATAATAAATAACAAAAGATAAACTTATACAAAAGTAAGATCGTTATTTGAATAATAGAAAATAAAGTTTGATTATTATTCGAAAATATCGAATACACCTTATTCGATTAATAGTTATTGATAACTATATAAAATATACTCGAGAAGCTCGCCTCCCGATTTTAGAAAAATGTTCAACCCTGGGTCCCCTATACTAATGGTATACGCAAATAATGCCTATCTCTAGCATAGGTGTTATGCAGTTTATAATCAATTGAATCGACGAATGAAATATTAAGATTCTGAAACAGACATGCATATATATATATATATATATATCAACACGCTTCAATATATCTCAATATTTGCGAATAATCACCATGCACTTATCTCAAGATAATGCATATACATATATTTACATCACAATAACAGTATACGGGTAGAAAACTTTCCTGAACGATCGGGGGTGGTAAAAGGTCTGGTGTGAATCCGGTAACCTATAAATAACATCTAAGCCGGAATTAAACCCCGGTCTCTTAAGAAACTAGACTTTATCCACTTAGACTCTAACGCTCGTTTTAGTGCTTAACGATTTATATTAGTTGCTCGAGTACCCTCGGCTCCACCATTTTTATAAAATTAATCGTTTAACATTTTAGGGTGACTTGCGAGTACTTTACCAACTGCCTAATCAACCTTACATAATTGTTTCGTAGTCCAATTAGTCTTTTAAAGGCTTTAAACAAGGTTTCAAAGTTAAGTGAGGGGTAAAGATTCGTTCACGGAACGCTGTTACTTAAAACAGTCGTTTCTCCTAAACCGTACATCGGATCTAAGCAAACCTGTAATATCCCGTATTTTTAGAATTATTATAAATATTATTTGAATATATATGTGCTTTTATGATGTAGAAGGAATAAAATGGTGGATATTTTATTCCTGTTTGACGAGTTGGTGTTATTAAATAGTAATGTGCTAATTGTTAAGTGTTATACCGATCCTTGTTAATTTTTGAAATTATTTGCTTAAATGTATTATTTTCAAAAGTTATTTGAAACCCGATCTTATTGATATCGATAAATTGAAATTATTTTGTAATATCCGTGAAATATCGTGCAATTATTTTTTTATCAATAAATATTTATTATGTGATTATTATGGGAATTTTGGTGAATTATCTGATGATTGATATTTATATTTGGGTGTCTATATGTGATAAAGTGTAAGTATTTTATTTTTAATATGTCCAGAATAAAATATAGATAATTATGATATTTTTCTGATAATTTTTGGACTGTTATATGATTTTACAATGATTTATAGATTTAATAATTATTTTCTTAGTAATTACAAAACTATTTTATAAAGCCGGGAATCGTCCAACTTCAACCGTTTTTGCGTTTTTACAACTCGAAACTCTTCCGAAAACTCCTTCCTAATCTAATCTGGATATTCTGAACATTTTCCGTGTTTTAACTTTTTCAATCCGGGTTACGGTTTGACCCGTACGCGTCCCGGCGTATAATTTTCGATACGATAATCATTACGGTAAATCAATAAAACCCGTATTTTCGAGAGACGGGATATTTTACATTATTTTCTCATATGGTGTTTTATAAGAAGCTCGGTTTTGATAATTATCCAAATTTGGTATTAAATTGTATCGTTATATAGTTACTTAGCGGCTAAGTAACCTATTTTAGGATCCAATACGATCCAACGGGTATCATTATTCTATAAGTATAAATAGTCATTTCTTATTTTATTTGAATACAAATATTCATAAGAAAGCAGTTAAAACATATGATTTACAGAGAAAACCTTAAATATTCGTAATATTTGGGGGATTTTAATATATGTATGGTATTTATTTAAAAATATTATTTTAAAATCATTCCCCGTAAAATATTGTTTTTGGGTCTACTTGAATTAAATTGCGAGTTCAATACATCGTTTATTGATATTTGGGGAATATTAATTTCAAAAATATAAATAGCTGCAAAATCCTTTTTATTTTATTCATCTTTTCATTTAAAAAATTCAGGAAATAGAATAACAATTTGGGGGTGAAAATTTATTCTTGATCTTTGATTGATGATCCCAGGAGCTACAGATCTCCGTTTTTGACGTTCTAGTAACCGAATTGAAGCTCTCAACGAGCCTGTTCTGATGATACCAATATCATTGATTAAGGTTGATTACTCTGCAATTTGTTTTTTTTGTTCTTAGGGTCGAATTTGGTTTTTTGTTTGCAGTGATTGTTGGATGAATTTGATGTTTGGGTTAGCTTCGTATGCTAAATTACAGTCGATTTATTTAGATATTTATGACGTTCCAGTGCAGAATAGTATAAACCGAGTTTTGGTGTTAATATTTTTAAATTTTCATTTTTTTTGGATATTGGAGATGTTGATTGTTGTGCTGGATGTTTTAGTTAGATTGTACATATCCCGAGCTTCATTTTCATACCTGGAGTGTTGAATTTGGTGTTCAATCGGAGAAAATCGAGTTTTGGTCGGTTGTTCTTGAAGTCAGCCGGAGTTATGGCCGGTTTTTATCGGAATTATCGATTCGGGTTTCGTTTGTTATCGTTATGACTTAATCTGGATTGTTGGGTATGTGTTTGTCAGAATTGTGTTGGAAAAACGATGCAAGGAAGTCGTTTCGGGGTGAACTGAGATCACCAGAGTCCGGGAATCAAGCCGCCAGCGTCGGTCAGACTCGCCGGAATCTGGGATTTTCCCAGAAACCAGTGGGAGTTCATCCCAACCCGGTTCGTTCTTCCCCAACCCGTAAACTGACCTGGTTTCATCCCGATTGAAACCCGGGTTTGATTTTCAGAAACCCTAACCCCCATTCCCAATTCTGTTTCTGCCATTTTCTCTTTATTTTTAATTCAAAATTCAAATTCTATTTTCAAAATACATTTCTTTTATTCCAAAAATCATTTCTTTAAATTTCAAAAATCAATTAGTTGGTATTTTTAAATTATTTACTTAATTATTTTAAATTCCAAAAAAAATATTTTCTTTTAATATTTCTAAAAATCCAATTTGATTTAATTATTTATAATTTATTTTATTTAATTATTTATAAATTTAATTAATTGATTAAATCATTTAATCAATTATTTTTATTTATAAATAGTTAAATAAAATATAAATTATTTATAATTAATTCAAATAATTCCTAAAAATTACTTGTAAGATCTTAAAAATTATATTTTGGAATTTAAAAATCAATTAATATTATTATTAATTGATTTATTCCTATTTAATTCTTATTTTATTCGTAATAAATAGATCGTTCGTCTGTTTAAGACGAAACGAACGCGTAGAGACTCATAAAAATATTCCACTTTCATTAAAAATATTTTTGAGACCCAAATACTTTTGTTTCGAAAGTTTGCTTGTTTTACAAGTCATTCTGAGTCGATTTTGAGCGATAAATCATATTTTTGACCCGATTTCAGTTTTAAAAATACCGAGTCGAACCTTTTGACGAAGCAATCCATGTTTTATATGAATTATGTGATATGTGAGTTGTATGATTTCGTACTATATGAATTACGTGTGTATGTGGGTCAAGAGTCTTGTGTTAGTCTGTTTTCTTTATGTGCTGGCTATCGTATGGGTAGACGATAGGATTTTGACGCGCAGTTCGTCGAGTAATTATTGATTAGACGATTAAAGTTGTATCTTTTAATTATAGATGCGGATCGCTCGAGTTGATCGGGACAAAACATTTGGAAGAATGAGATGAAATGGTATTGGATAACTGGCTTCTAGCAATCGTAGGAGCAACATATCAGTAAAGTGTTGAAAAGAAGGATGGTAATGTTTTGAGACAGAATGTCAGAATAAATGCGTCATTGTGAGTGTGACTAACTACTAATCTCAAAGGCATGTATCCCTATCATCACTTATTGTTCAAGTGATATTTATTTTGAATTCTATTATGAAAGTATTGATTTCTCTATTCTCAGTTTGGAATAGATAAATGTTTTACATGTCGCTGAATTGAATGTTTATTATGCAAGTACTCTCTTTTATTCTATGTTCAGAATAGTTATATGTTTTTACTTATCAAATTACCGGATTTATAAATGTTTTGGATTTTGAGAAAAGTGATTTAGTTGCGAGTATTCCTGCCCAAGTGAATGGGGTAATAAAATTATTTCGGATGTCAATTATTATGACCCCTTTTCAATAAAAGGTTTTAAGATTGGATCATAAATGCGTAAGTGACCGGGACAGACGGTCCAATGGAGGGCTATTTCTAAGTGTCATATGAAATATTATGACGCAATTTTTGTCACAGGCAGGTATATTGCCTTTTATTTGAGTACTCGTGTTTTGGGGACATGTTTCTACGAATCATGACCCAGTGCTACCACACGGGCTGATCAGCATGTGATAGTACGTCCGTCGGAGAATGATCCCAATCTAAATTATCATATCATTTTTTATATTCATAGAATAATTGATTTATCAACTGTTTCTATTCTAGATAAAAGGTAAAATACCGTTTTGATTCAGTTTCTACTTGATGTGGATATTTAGGTTGTTGTTAAATATCAAAGGTGGTATTAGTATAGATGATTAATGTTGACTTTAGTATGGGATATTGTGAGCATCAAAGTTTATATTGATATCTAATTTGATATGACAACAACATGAGTATTAATATCAAGAGTTCGGTTTTGAATAAAGTTTATGATTCAATCCATAATTATTGCTTCTTGTTATTATTGTTTATGATATTTCCGTAAATACTGTTTTACGAGTTTTATCCTCGTCAAGATTCAGAGTGTTGCTGAAGCATTTCGTTCAAAAATATCAAAAAGAGTTTTGAGTACAGTGAGAAATAATTATCCGATTCTTTAACAAATTTTCTTTTTCAGCAGTTATGATTTTAAAATGACCTGCGCTATTGCAGATGTCGGTTTTATATCAAAATGACCATATATATATATATTACAATGACCTTGCTGAGCATTTATTTCGCTCATACTTGCCTGTTTTCAAATTTAACCTCCAGTGAGGATTAGCTTGCGCTGTTTAACCGCGTAATTCGAAGAAGCATAGAAGAAGCTTTTGGAAGGTGGTTGGTCCAGGGTTGCGGACTAGTGTAAGTTTTATTGTGTAAAGTTGTTTATATTATAATATATTATAGTTGTGTATTTTATATTTGGGCCTAGTATACTTCTTTTCGAAGTTATAATAGCGGGTTAAGTTTTGAGATTAAGAATTATTGAAAAGAGTTTTAAAAAAAAAGTGAAAAATTTATTTGTGGAATTTGGATATCTTGTTTCTAGAACTGTAACCTTAAAAGATCTTGGATTAGTTTGGGGTCATAGATGCTAAATATCTTCCGCTGGCATTTGTATATTGATTAAACAGGTTAATTTGGATTGAGGTTTTATAGTGACGACCAAATCCCCTGACCCCAGATTTGGGGGCGTTATAGGTTGGTATCAGAGCCGAGGTTATAGTAAACTAGAAACGAGATTGTGTAGGAGTGTGTATAGCTATGTGAGAACGCTTGAGCTCATATCGAGTTCCTGTTGGACTATTGGATATAGTACCAACGAGTAAGTTAAGATAGGCGCATTCGTTCGAGATGATTGTGCTGAGCTGGATGGAACACCGGGAAGCTGCAAACTTCTATTATGGAATCTTCCGACTACTACGATTCGACGACGATGAAGATTATCGATATCCTTGGAACATGAAGAAGTGTCTAGAATCGGATGACGAGTCAACTTAATAGTTTAAATAGAAGATAAGTATTAAGACCTTGGCAATACCTTCTCTTTCTAGAATTCCTTTTGACATCTCTCAAAAAGAAGTAATTGTTAGAGGATATATTCCCTAACACTCATTTTTAATCATATTTGTGTTTTAAATGTGCCAGAGGCTGTCATGAAGCCTATTTTTCAGGTTTTGATTGCTCTTCCAAATTATGATAATTTAACTTCCACTTTTCTTATGTGGTGAATAGTTTCTTGGTGATGTGACACCACTTGCTCATTTGGTGCCAGAATTTTGTTCTCTGGATTTCATTTCCTTTAGAAATATCAGCTTTGAAATCTTTTCAGTTTTATTCATTTGATTTTGAATTCCTTTTATATTCTTTTATTCTGACTGAGATGAACAACCTTAACTATAGGGGACGCAAGGTATACCTCCCTGTGTGATAGGGGTTGGATGTTGTTGATGTAATTCCCTAAAACTAATTGTTGGAGTTTGTTACTTGTAATGAGGACTTAAACTTTCATGTTTGGATCCAAGTCATTTTCTTAGTGTAATACATATAGAAATTGAGATGAAGTTAGCAGTTTGAAATGGGTTTGTGGGTTTTGTCCCACATTGATTAAGTAAAGAGGGGTGTAGTACTTTATATACTACCATGTGCATGAGTAGTATACCAACTACTAAGGCATGTGGGTGTGCAAGGTGTTATTGTATGCCTCACAAACACACACACACACACGTGCCGCCGCCGCCTTGCCTCGCCACGCCACGCCTCGACTCGAATCGACTCGACTCGACTCGGGTCGGGTCGGGTTGAGGGGCGATTTGGGCGAATGTCTCGGTGTCTCGCGTACGCGAGGCGACCTGGGAGAGGAATTTTACTTAATGTTTAATTAAAATATTTACTGACGTATTATATTATTTTATTATGATTAACGCAAGGATTTGTTATCCATTGATGCACAAAACTATGTATCCATTGATGGACAGATCCTGACGTGCCTGTATCAAGATTTGCTGCATATACATCCTGAGGATTGTATCAGGATTTGATGAGTGCAAATACTGATGGGGCTTGTTGTATCAGGATTTGACAAATCCTGATACTGACTGTTACGTTTCTAATTCAGTAAATATTTCATTAAATGCAATTTAAGTCGGGATATTTATTTTAATTAATGTAATATATTCAGTTACATTTTGTGTTGTAGTATATACTGAACAAAACATTTGGAATATATATATATATATATGTTAATTACATAAGTGAAACCCTAGATGTTATCTCTATCTTTTTTCTCTCCTCTATAACATACAGATTATCATATATTTTCTGGGCGAACTGAGGTACGGGTCGCTGTTGAGTGCTACATATCTGGGGATGAAGTACTCTGAACTGTTGTATTTAGGAAATGATATTGCTGCAACCCAACACAGCGTAAGTAGGGAAATAATCTCTTCAAAAACAGTCTAGACTTCTCGAAGGCTAGGCGCCTCAGTTGTTCATAATTCTTTCAGATTTGTTAAAGTTTATGTTAGAGCTAAGTGTTCTATTCGATCTTTGTCAATTCAGTTACTGATTTGTCTTCTTGTTTTTGCCTTCGTGTTTTGTTTCGTTATTTGGTTTAATTGCCTGTTCTTACTTAATCCTGATTATATATAACTGCCTCATTGTTGCGCTTAATGTTAGTAGATATACTCAACAGATCTATCCTTATACAACCTTGATCTTTCAATCAAAATAAAGAAACAACACAAACATGGTTACTATTCATCTAACTATAAATCATAAAAAAAGAGTATAGGAATCAAGGAGGTGAGGAGATTGGATACCCTATATGCGTAGAGCTTCTCGAGGGTATCGATTTGACTGGTAGCACGCATGAATCGGCCAAGGGAAACTCAAGATACAAGCATTTCTTTCTCCTCCATTTTTTTATTCCCTTTCCTCACGGGTTTTCTCTTCAAAAATGAAGAAATGGTCTTTTGCTTTCTTTTTTGCTTGGTTGACCTTGAAATTTGTGCCAAAATTTGCTTGGTTGTGAATTAACCAAGTGGTTACTTGATTAAATACCTCATCTTCACTTTAATAAAGTGCTTGCATCATCTTGATGACCTCATCCCCAAGCCACATGTCATATTATTATGGTGTGTTGATGTCACCTTGCTTTTAACCACGTGTTTTAGCTTCTCTTTCGGTATTTGGTGGATTTTCGGGAAAAATCAAAGTGTCCGAATTCGAATTCTGACGACCTTTACATACACTCATTTACTTTATCGAATACTAATACGATCTCAGAATTTCCATGACAGTACTCCTATATAGTGTAGTTTGATAATTTTCCTTGATCAGCACAACCAGAAAAAAAGTTACTGTTCATAAGGATTACAAAAATTCCAAAAAAATTAGGGTTATTTCACACACCAACTGATTAAAGCCCGACCCAGATTTAAGCCCAACTCAAATTATTAAAAAAGCTAAACCTAAATTATGTTCGTCTCCCTCAATCCTTATCTCCCCGTCTCCCCGCCTCTCTCATCATCAATTTCTCTACTTCATCCTACCGAGACTCTTGATTTTTAATCAAAAATACACACACAAACACAATTAGACACCATGTATTGAATACACACAAACACAACTTGACACCCAATTTACACAATTGTATCAAAAAAGTGTCTTCAAATTCGGGGTTCATCAACAAGTGTATATAAGTGAGTTGTTGTTATCTATTGGCTTGATAGGGTGTGTTTTTAATTCCGACGATTTGGTTGAAGTGGATGAAAGTGTATTTTCGAAGATTCTAATATATTCTGCATCTCTCTGGCTGTATATCTATGTATCTATCAAAGATAAATGGTTATATATTGTAAAAATATTCTGAAAATTTTCTATTATTTTCGAGTTTTATCGAGCCCAAGCCGAGCTCGAGCCGAGTCCGAGCAGGAACATACAAAAAGCTTGGCTCGAGCTCATTTTATTAACAAACAAATTTTCATGTTCGAGCTCGAGTTCTTAACGAACCGAGCCAAACCGAGCTCTTACCGTGACAAGCTCGAGCTTGTTCGCGAACAACTCAATTCGTGAACAACACTAACTCCCTGATTAAAAATGAATGTTCTCATACTCAGGCGGACTCTGTCAATATAAAAGACCATCATTCCTCCTAGAAATCAAATCCCAATTTAACTAACATTTCGGATTCAGTTAGCTGTATTGGAATCTGAGTAAATTATAAGTATAGCTTAAAATTCGTGCTCTACAGGGATGAACAAATCTTTTTTAATATTATATAATTTTTTTTTTAAAAAGTATTTAATAAATTGTTAAATTTGTTCGTTTAAATTTTTTATTTTTAGTTTTTTTAAATAATATGACATTATGATAATTATATTAATAAGCGTATATGTGCATAGTTTGTTAGAACAGTAAAACCTATTTAAGTTAATAGAATCAGCATCGGGGAAAATATTATTATAGCGATTTTATAGTTTTTTTAGAGTAAAAATATAATATTTCCATGACATTGGAATCTTAACAAAAATGTTATTTTAGAGAGGTAATTACTTAATCAATTAACTTTAAGAGCTATTTGACAAAGATAATAATTTTGATTGAATATATAGTTTTATTGATAATTTTATGTGCATTTTTTTTAAAAAAATTATGTTTTAATTAAAAGTTAATTTTTGGTTCATACCAATAGGATACGAATTGTTATTCCCTAACAATACAACAAGAATTACAGAAGGGGGTTGAATGTAATTCTAGCTTCTTTTTGAGATTTTTAAAATTGTTCTAACTTGATATATATAACAGTGTTTGATTTGCAGTAATGGGGAATAAAAGAATAGTAGAAATCAAAACACTAAGTAATAAAACACAAGGCTTTAAAACTTTCTGGTGGATTTGAATGTATCCACCAGAGATATAAAAATATATATCAGATTGAGAACTCTGTGAAGAACTCACAGCTGCTTTTCAAGTTGAACAAACAAACTACAGAGAAATTTTTAACAAGTACAACTTTTTCTATTTCTCTGAGGAATGTATTTGCTTTTTTTTGTTAATTGTTCTACTTGCTACTCTTGGTTTATATATCACCAAGTTACATGACAGTAAGACAAGATAATAAAACAAAATATATCTAGTCTAACTCCATGCTGCTTCACTACTCTATTCCAGCATCTTTGAAAATCTTCATATTTGCATGGAAATGGTAATGCTTCTTTGTTCTCAAAATCCTGCTTAACAGGCTGCCACATTCCTTTTATAAACACCCAACGCATGTGACTGTATTTTCACTATCAACAGCTATTTGAATATTATCATCCATCGGGATTAAGTTGAACATCCGTCGGGAATATGTTGATCATCCGTCGGGAGCCTTGTGGATCATCCGTCGGGAGTCTATCTGTCACTTGACTCTATTTCACTTATACAAAATTACAAGACATCTCATATTTACAATTAGCCAACTTATTCTGCATATCTATCTAATAGTCAACATGACTTAGAGAATCCTACAGAATCTACTAGACTAAAACATGTTGTTTGCAGAAATGTGCTACAGTACTTATTTGTTACATAAGCTACATTCTCGATGGATGTCAAATTATCATCCGTCGGGATTATAAAGTTCATCCGTCGGGACTATGATAGAACATCCGTCGAGAGCTACAATTTTCACTAAGTTAAATCTACTAAGGTGTTTTGTTTAACTTATCATTAAGTTCACAACATATTCTTAACAATCTCCCCCAATTTATGTCTACTGGAATTGTAGCCATAAATTAAGAGAAACTTGATGATAACAAAACACCCTAAATGTACAGATTAAAATATAGTAGATAAAACTGATGAGTGCTACAAATTTTATTTAAAATTGAACAAAGCAAAGTTTTCAAAGAGTTCTCACAATCATTATCAAGGTGCTCCTCTAGACTGAGCAAATGATTTCTATTTCATTGATTGTCTGGATTTCTTCCTAAGCTTCCTGTCATTTTCTTCTATTTGATTCTGGAGTTGTCTGTGGAATTCAAATTCATCATCTTTAGATAGATCTAGCTTTTCTTGCATTTCCAATAGAGTCTCTTGGCTAGAGATACTCAATTGGTCATCCAGTCTGAAGAATCTTCCAACACCCTTGTCATCCATGAATTCCATCAGCCAATAAGGCCTCAAATGCACTCTGTTTCCTGTGAAGGGAATTGTTAGAGTTCTTGGAAGTGCATTCTTGGCTTTACTACTCCTTAGATCTTCTATCTTCTTTAGGACTAATTTCTTTGTAGTTACATTGAAACCAAAGTTTTTTTTGAAGGATGAGAAGATCTTTATCAGTACAGAGCAGCTTTCCTGAAGAATCCTGTGAAGTGGCCATGTGATTTCTTTCCCTCCCTTGTACTTAAACATCAGCCTTTCAAGAAGATGTCTTTGAGCATCAATCCCTCTTACTTCTTCCAATTCATCCAAATAGAGGTTTATATTTGAAAACTCCTTGATGTCACAGATATATAAAGATCTCCCTTGTTGGCTGTAGGTTGAGATTTGGTTAGAGTCTTGGTTCTAAGAGTCACAAGCTTGACATTCTTGGTTCATTATGCACCTTTTGATCTTGAGTTTCAGTTTCCACAGTTGATTTTTCAGAGATTTTAGTTGCAGCTTTCACAGCTTGAAGCTTGGCTACTATAGCAGCTTGCTCTTTCTTTTGTTTGAGCTTCTTAGCATCTAAAGCAGCTTGCCTCTTTTCTTGCTTAATTCTTACTTTTTCTTCCCTTTTTGCTGCTGCAAACTGAGGGTGTCCAGCCACCACAAAAATCTCTTTTCCATTCCGGTAAATTTTGGAAATTCTCTTCTTATGTACTGAATCAGATGGATCTTTGAAAAATGCTATGGACCTTGCCAACAGCTTCTTTTCATCTGGTTTTGGAGTCTCAAACATGAGATCCAAGGGATTCTTGTCTGATGACTTTGGATAGTTCTTTTTAGGCTTAAAAATCAGATTGGCTTTTGGAGATTTGATGCAAGAAGTTTGGCCTTTTTCCAAGCTGCCTAGACTCATTTCATTCACTGAGATTTTCTTGACTTGTGAGTGGTGATGAAAAGTCTTGTCTGATTTCTCAATTGGCCCAAATTTCTTTTGAATTTCTTCATCTATTTTCCTTCACTTGTCATCCAATTCCTTCTCAACAGCTGCAACATCAAGCATCTTGAAGTTTGAGTTTGAATTCAGTTTAGCAGCTGCTATTTGGATCAGATCAATGTTGTCCCATACTGGTGGCTTTGGCAAAGTAATTTCTGGAACAATTACTTGACTGATTTGAATATTGAGTGCACTCTCCCCCTCACTTGTTTGCCCTCCTTGACTAACTGGGATGATTAAATCTTTCTCCCCCTTATTGTTAGCTTCAAGTTGATGAGAAGTAGAGAGTTGTGCAGCCACCAACTGTTGAAGTAAACTGGTTTGAGCTTCCTGATTTGCAAGAATTTTGGCCACTGACTTCTCCATATTTGTCAGTCTAGAGTCCATGGCTTCAACCTTCCTATTTAAATCAGCTTCTTTTCATAATTTTTGAGCTATTTCAGTCATAGTAGTTCCAGGAAGTCTAGCATCCAACCTTGCTACAAAATCTTGTTTGACATCTGAAATTTCTTGCTTAAGTTCATCCATATTTTGACTGTGTTGGTGTTAGATATATTTGATAATGTCATGGCTAATGTGATTTATGTTTAGTTTTCAGATCTTACTTAAACAGGATAAATCAGTACTTACTGGAAGTCAGGACTTAAGGATATCAGTACTTATATTATCATGAGATAATCATCAGAAGATGGATATCAGAACTTAAGTACTGAAGGACGTTCAGATAAGGAAGGCAGCTGGTTAAAGGAAAGAAGATCGAGACAAACATAAGAAGAGATATGCATGAAGAAGGAATTCTATGAAGAATAGAATACTTGGAAGAAAAGATATCTGATTGATATATTTTAGGAAGCAGAATTATATTTCATATCAATTAGCGATTATCTTGTAACTGTGTAGTATATAAACACAAACATAGGGTTTACACTATAAGTGTTATCACAATCGAGAAGATTATTCATTGTAACCCTAGCAGCTCTCGTGATATTTGTTCATCACTGAGAGAGAACAGTTCCATACTGTAACAGAGTTTATTGTTTCAATAAAGTTTGTTTTCTGTTACTTGAGTTATTAAAGTTCGATTTGATTGTACTATACACTGTATCCACCCCCCCCCCCCCTCTACAGTGTGTGTGTGACCTAACAAGTGGTATTAGAGCCTATTTGTTAACACACAAACAGTTTAAGATCCAAACACAATCATGTCTGAAGCAAAAACTCCAACTAAGCCCACCAAAGCTGAAGAACCTCCAAAGACACAAATTCAAAGTCGATATGAGACTATTAGAGTTCCCATATTGAGACCATCTGAATATGCCATATGGAAAGTGAGGATGACCATGTTTCTGGAAGCTACAGATCCAGAATATCTTGATAGAATCAAGGAAGGGCCTCACAAACCAACCAAGCTCGCTGTTGCAGTTGCAGGTGAAGCAGCAAAGTCTGTACCAAAGGAGAAGAGTGATTACACTGCTGAAGATATCGCATCAATTGCTAAGGATGCTAAGGTACGACACTTACTGCATAGTGCTATTGATAATGTAATGTCAAACAGGGTAATAAACTGCAAGACTGCAAAGGAGATATGGGATGCTTTGGAAACAAGATGTCAGGGAACGGATACGATCAAGAAGAACAGGAAGACAATACTCACTCAAGAGTATGAACACTTTGACTCAAAGGCTAATGAGTCATTGACTGATTTATATGATAGATTTGTCAAACTCTTGAATGATTTGTCACTGGTTAATAAGGAGTATGATCTTGAAGATTCAAAACTTAAATTCCTGTTAGCTCTTTCTGAATGTTGGGATTTGAAGGCAACAACAATAAGAGACAACTATAATCTTGATGAAACAACTCTTGATGAAATTTATGGAATGCTCAAGACTCATGAACTTGAGATGGAACAAAGAAGCAAGAGGAAAGGAGGAAAGTCAAGGACAATTGCTCTTAAGGCTGAAGAAGAATCCCCCAAGGCAGCTACCTCAAGGAAAGACAAGGGTAAAGCTCTCTTCACAAAGTCTGATACTGAGTCATCAAGTTCTGAAAGTGATGATGACTCAGAATCTGAAAGCTTGCCTAAGACGGATGCTGATAAAGAGATGATGAAGCTGTGTGCTCTTATGGTGAAAGGGATCACAAAGATTGCATACAGGAAGTTCAGGAAGGGAAAGAAGTTTTCCAGGAAAGGCACAAGTTCTGATAAGAAGAATTTCAGAAAATCTGAGGGAAGAGGAGGAAAGTCTGACAGAGGAGATTATACAAATGTCAAATGCTACAACTGTGGTGAGAAAGACCACATATCTCCTGATTGCAAGAAAGTGAAGAGTGATAAAGGAAAGACTTTTATCACAAAGAAGAAAAGCTGGACAGACACCTCAGATTCTGAAAGTGAGGAGAATTATGCCTTGATGGCAAATGCTGATAAGGCAAGTGCTGAAAGCAGTCCTGAAGCTGCTGAATTAAAGGTACCTCAAACTACTTATGCTTTTCATACTGATGATATTAATGAGTTGAGAAGATATCTTAAAACCATGTTCATTAGTTATAGAGATCAAACTTTAACATGTGAAAGATTAACTTCTGAAAATCTTGCTTGCAAAAAGAGGAATGATTATTTAGAAAAAGAGTTAGTCATGTTCCATCAAACTCAGAAAGATAGAGATGATGCTTTCTATGTTAGGGATGAAGTGCTTAAAATGAATGAATCTCTAAAAGCTGAGTTAGAAAAGGAAAGAGAGATTATCAGGACTTGGACTAACTCTGGCAGAACAACTTAGAATTTGTTAAGTAGTGAAAACTGGAAAGAGGGCTTAGGTTATGGAGAGGATAAGAATGATAAAGGAACTATAGATATTAAGCCTGTAGTTGTTAAATAAAAGCCAAAGTTAAAACCTGTTAAGTTTGTAGCTGTAAAGTCTAATAATGAGAAATCAGAAGTTAAAAAGAAATTAACTTCTGACAAACTAAAACAGGAAAAGACAACTGAAGTAAACGTAGGCTTAATGACTAAGAAGCAGCTTAAGCATAAGCTGAAAGATGTTAAGAATGCAAACAAGGTAAAATCACCTAGGAAAAATAGGAATGGAAAGGAAGGTGTGAATAAAAGCAATGATTATAAGCCTGTTCCTGAAGCTCCTAGGAAAACGTGTCATAACTGTGGAAGTTCTAACCATCTGGCTTCTTTTTGCAGGAAAAATAAGAACATAAACTCCTTACCTTCAAAGTCAGGAGTTAAGAGTCAGTCTGTTAGATATAAATCACAGAATCCTTGTTTTCATTATGATAGTTTATGGCATTCCATTTATACTTGTAAGGAATATTATCAAATAAAACCTTCTTTAAAGAAAGTTAGCATTGTTCCTTCTAGTGTAAGTTCTGATTCAAAGTCTGATAGTGTAAATTCTGATAAGAAAAATGTTAACATAAACTCTGATGCTAAATCCGCTGCAAATGCTAACAAACTTAATAAGGCCAAAGGATCCAAGCAAGTCTGGGTCCTTAAAACTAATCATTAGTGGTCTTTGTGATTGCAGGGAACAGGAAAACATCCTAGTTTTGGACAGTGGATGTTCAGGACATATGACTGGAAATAAAGCCCTGCTATCAGACTTTGTGGAGAAGGCTGGCCCAAGTGTTTCTTATGGAGATGGCAACATTGGAAAAACATTGGGATATGGCAATATCAATCTTGGGAATGTCATCATTAAAAAAGTAGCTCTGGTCTCAGGACTTAAACACAATCTGCTGAGTGTCAGTCAAATCTGTGACAGAGGTTATCATGTGGATTTCTTTGAAGAACACTGTGAAGTTGTAAGTAAATCTACAGGCAAAGTTGTTCTGAAAGGATACAGGCGTGGTAACATTTATGAAGCCAAGCTTTCAACAAATACTGATGGTTCTGCAATCTGTCTGATGAGTAGAGCATCAATTGAAGAAAGCTGGAATTGGCACAAGAAACTCTCTCATTTAAATTTCAACAATATAAATGAGTTGGTCAAGAAAGATCTTGTGAGAGGACTGCCAAAGTCAGTATTTGCTCCTGATGGCCTTTGTAATTCTTGTCAGAAGGCCAAACAAAGAAAATCTTCATTCAAGAGCAAGACTGAATCATCAATTCTTGAGCCTTATCACCTACTACATGTTGATCTATTTGGTCCAGTAAATGTCATGTCTATTGCAAAGAAGAAATATGATATGGTCATAGTGGATGAGTTCACCAGATACACATGGGTGTATTTCTTGCACACAAAAAGTGAAACTGCATCTATCTTGATTGATCATGTCAAGCAACTGGATAAATTGGTCAAGGACTCAGTGAAGATAATAAGAAGTGATAATGGTACTGAGTTCAAGAATTTGATAATGGAAGAGTTCTGCAAAAACCATAGAATCAAGCAGGAATTTTCTGCTCCTGGAACTCCACAGCAAAATGGAGTTGTTGAAAGGAAGAATAGAACTCTCATTGAAGCTGCACGTACAATGCTTGATGAAGCAAAACTTCCAACCTATTTCTGGGCTGAAGCTGTGCAGACTGCTTGTTTTACTCAGAATGCAACACTCATCAACAAGCAAGGAAAGACACCATATGAGATGGTGAAGAAAAAGAAGCCAAATCTGAAGTATTTTCATGTATTTGGATGCAAGTGTTTTATTCTTAAGACTCATCCTGAACAACTATCCAAGTTAGATCTAAAAGCTGATGAAGGGATCTTTGTTGGATATCCACTTTCCACAAAAGCCTTCAGAGTCTATAACTTGAGAACAAGAGTGGTCATGGAATCTATCAATGTCTCATTTGATGATAAGAAGGTTACTGGACTTGAAGATTTTATTGATCATGATCAGCTGAGATTTGAAAATGAAGACTCAAATTCTGATACTGAAAAACCTAACAAGTGAGCCAACAAATCATCTAAAAGATGATGCTCACTTGCACTAGATTTTGGCTTCCCCAACAGAGTTAAAGAAGGGGAATTAGGAATTGATGTGTTGAACATATCCACATCCAGAGAATTTGTGGGAGAGTTAGGTGTTTGTGGTGCTTCCATTACTAAAGATTTTGGTTGTGACTCCACATTTATTGGAGCCACATCAAACTGAATTTGAGATGGTGCAATGATTGAGTCTTTAGCTTCAGTTTGCACTGTGTGTGTTCCCTGCGCATCCCCAAGGGCTTTAGATCTTTTCTTTTTGACATAAGTTTGGGGTGAACTTGTGTCCCTTACCCTCTTGGCCTGTGCTCCTGGTTGGGAGCTTGTTTCAATAGTAACATCCTTTTGGGAGGATGATACTAGAATTATGCTAATTTCCTTATTAATCACCACAGTTTATTGGGAAACTGTGGTATGGCTAGGCTTGGGTACACTCACCTCTCCATCCTTATTCTTGGGGTTTCTTTGATGTTCACCCTGTCCCTCACCCAAATCACTCTCCTTCACACTCCCCTCTTGGTGTTTGGAAGTTTTTGCAACTGGTTTCTTTTGAGAGAAACCAAAGGGGGTTTTCTTTGTTTTGGATTTAGAAGTTTTTGTTTTGGTAGCTTGGGTAGGCATCTGTTGGGTCATTGACACAGATGTCACAGCTACACTCAAAGGCAAAGAAATTTGAGAGGTAGGAATTGTAGAGACAATGGTGCTTACCTCACTTATCTGAGGGCCCTCCATGATTGGAAAGTAGAAGAGGGGCACCTCTTTGTGATGATTGGTTTTGTTAAGATCTGTAAGCACTCTTCTTTCTTGAACCTAACAATCCAGTTTATTGGTTGGGTTCTCAATTGCACTATTCTCAACAAGATGGTTAGCAAGAATCATAAAGAATCTAGCATAGTAAACATTTTTGGATCTCTTTTTAATTTCCCCTAACTTATAGCCTAATTCAAACTTAACCATGTCACTGAAATTGTGATAATTATCAGTAACCAACATATAAAGCATGTTAAGCATGGCAGTGTTGACAGAATCAAAGTAACTTATCTTACCAGAAAACACATTGGTAACTATATCACACAAATAACTCCATTATTCTCTAAGACCTAGCCTTCTAATCTCACTTAACTTAGAGGTAGGAAGTGCATAGCCAATAGAATTAAGCATGGTAACTAAATTAGCATCTATGTGTGGTACAGTAGTAGTGTTCTCAGGAATTTTAAAGCATGCTTGAATTATGTCACTGTTAATGCAAAATTGATTACCTTTAAGTGTAAAAGTTATGCTTTTGTCTGTAGACTGGTACACAGCAGTGGTCCACATCTCTTCCACAACTTCATAATAGATTGTGGGTGATTCCAGCATAGCAAACTAAGTTTGCATCCTTTCACAAAGTCCATCATTTTGTGAAAATCTTCAGACGCCGGAATTTCCTTGTTCACAAGAGCTACGAAATTGTTCTTCTCATAGATGAATCCAGACTGAGACATGATTTTGACTACCGGTGCCATTATTAAAGTGAGAAAACTTGCAGAGAGAGAGAGAGTATTTGCTTTGGAGAAGAAGAGAGTTAGAGAAATTTACTTGAGAATGATAAAAGAAAAGAATGAAAATGAATTTTGCTTTTATACCATCTCAGAAATAGACTGTCAAAAGTAATAAAGTGAAATAAAGTAACCAATCAAAATAGCCCAAAATAGCCGTCTAAAATAAATAAACTATCAAAATTATGTCAATTATCTGTCGCGATGTGCTTACAGACTATAAGTATATCCGATGGATAATGTTCAGAGTTCCAACGGCTAAGATGTAGGCAGTTCGACGAATGAGAATAAAGCAATTATCCGTCGGGTATAAAACAATCCAGAAAAGTAGTTGATTTTTACTAGGCTATTTAACTTTGACGGATGATCAAGCTCGATGGATAATAAACATCCGTCGAGATATAAATTTTGACTTAGCCAAAATTCCATCTAAGATAGCAAAATCAATTAAATTTCTGGCTTCATTGCAACTTGCAAAATTATCAAAAATGATTTAAGAATAATTAAGCATACCTAATTTACTTACCAACGTAGTAAAGGTGGATTCATCAAGTGGCTTGGTAAAGATATCTGCTAGCTGCTTTTCACTTGGAACAAAATGAAGTTCCACAGTACCATTCATCACATGTTCCCTAATGAAGTGGTACTTGATGTCTATGTGCTTTGTTCTTGAATGATGTACTGGATTTTCAGTGATGACAATTGCACTTGTGTTATCACAGAAAATAGGAATTCTGTCCACTTGTAGGCCATAGTCCAACAATTGGTTTTTCATCCATAAAATATGTGCACAACAACTACCAGCAGCAATATATTCAGCTTCAGCTATAGAAGTAGATACTGAATTTCGCTTTTTACTGAACCAGGATACAAACTTGTTTCCTAGTAATTGACAGGTTACTATTGTACTTTTTCTATCAATTTTATAACCTGCATAATCTGCATCTGAATAACCAATTAGATCAAAACCAAAATCTCTAGGGTACCAAATGCCAAGTTTTGGTGTTCCCTTGAGATATCTGAAAATTCTCTTAATAGCTACTAAATGAGATTCTCTAGGATCAACCTGAAATCTAGCACAAAGATAAGTAGCAAATATTATATCTGGCCTACTAGCTATTAAGTACAGAAGTGAGCCAATCATGCCTCTATAGCTTAAAATATCCACAAACTTTTCAGTAGTGTTTAATTCAAGTTTAGTTGGAGTGGCCATGGGAGTTTTTGCAGATGTGCAATCCATTAGATCAAACTTCTTTAAAAGATCATAAATATATTTGGTTTGACTAATGAATATTCCATCACTAACTTTCTTAACTTGTAAACCAAGAAAGTAAGTTAGTTCTCCCATCATGCTCATTTCATACTTACTTTGCATCAATTTGGCAAACTTTTTGCAAAGTTTTTCATCTGTAAAGTCAAATATAATATTATCTACATAAATTTGAACAAGTATACTAGATCCATTAACATTTGTAAAGAATAAAGTTTTATCAACAATACCTCTAGTGAAGTGATTTTCTAAGAGAAACTTTGATAAAGTGTCATACCAGGCTCTAGGTGCTTGCTTCAATCCATAAAGTGCTTTCAAAAGATAGTAGACATATTCTGGAAAATTTGGATCTTCAAAACCAGGAGGCTGACTGACATAGATTTCCTCCTCCAAATCTCCATTCAGAAAGACACTTTTGACATCCATTTGATAGACTTTGAAATTTGCATGGACTGCATAGGCTAAGAAAATTCTGATGGCTTCAAGTCTTGCAACAGGAGCAAAAGTTTCATCAAAATCTATTCATTCTTGTTGACAATAGCCCTTAGCAACCAATCTAGCTTTATTCCTGACCGTTATGCCATTTTCATTCATCTTGTTTCTGAATACCCACTTGGTGTCAATTAGATTCTTTCCTTTAGGCTTGGGTACAAGCTTTCATACCTTGTTCCTTTCAAATTGGTTTAGCTTTTCTTGCATAGCTAAAACCCAATCAGGATCCAACCAAGCTTCTTCTACCTTCTTTAGTTCTTCCTTAGAAAGAAAGCTGTTATATAGACATTCTTCTTGAGTTGTTTTCCTTGTTTGAACTCTAGAAGATGCATCACCAATAATGAGCTCAAAAGGGTGATCTCTAGTCCATTTTCTTTGTTGAGGTAGATTAGCTCTAGATGAAGATGCCTCATTGTTGTCTTGATGAGTGACTGAGTTTTGATTATAAGAAACTCCCCCTGAGTTTGTGAATCTTTGATTTGAGGAAGGGGTACTATCTGTAGATGATCTGTTTTGACTCTCAGTTTCTCTCATTGTTCCGATGAATGATGCACTTTGTATCTCGACGGATGAAGCTGATTGTCTACCGACGGATGAAGCAAATTGTCTACCGATGGATGAAGCATTCTGTAACTCGACGGATGTTAAATTATGTGCTTCATTAGTTGTAGATTTTCTGCATTATCCTTAGCTACTGTTTCTTGATCACTTTCATCATCACTGTCATCACTAACCATCTCAACATTATCAAATTTGAGGCTTTCATGGAAATCTCCATCTTGTAGTCCTTCAATCTTTTTATCATCAAATACAACATGTACTGATTCCATAACAATGTTGGTTCTTAGATTGTAGACTCTATATGCTTTTCCAACAGCATATCCAACAAAAATTCCTTCATCTGATTTGGCATCAAACTTTCCATGTTGATCAGTTTGATTCCTTAAGATATATCATTTGCAGCCAAAGACATGAAGAAAATTTAGAGTTGGCTTCCTATTCTTGAACAACTAATAAGGGGTCATGCATTTGGCTTGATTAACCAAAGAGATATTCTGAGTGTAGCATGCAGTATTCACAGCTTCAGCCCAAAAATATGTTGGTAACTTTGATTCTTCAAGCATTGTCCTTGCGGCTTCAATAAGAGATCCGTTCTTTCTTTCCACTACTCCATTTTGTTGTGGAGTTCTAGCCGCAGAAAACTCATGCATAATCCCATTCTCTTTACAAAATGATCTCATCACAGAATTCTTGAACTCAATTCCATTATCACTCCTGATTCTTCTTACTTTGAAATCAGGATGATTGTTGACTTGCCTTATGTGATTGATGATGATTTCACTAGCTTTATCTTTGGATTTTAGAAAATATTGTTAGTGTTTGTGCCCTAGAGACAACACTATGATGTTTTAGTTTAAGATATTAGGATTATTAATGTTTATGTTCAATCGATTATTCTCTTTATAATTTATTAATTCTTAATTTACTGCGATATAAATGTTAGATTAATAAATGTCCTTGGAATATGATATGCAATTCTATATCTCTAAGTACGTAACTTAGAAATGAGATTATGAGAATAGTATCAATATTCCTAAAGGTCTGTAGTCGAGTATTATTATTAAGGGACAATTATAATGTATTAAGACTGGTGTGTTTGTTGACTGGTGATCACATCTCATTGATCATAGGTATAGTGATACTAAAGTCAAAAACACAGGTAGATGTATATCTACATGGTGCTGGACAAACCCAATGTGAGATTATACATGTCTGTTGTGTCATAGGTAATTCTCACAGTGATAATGATGTAATGGTCCTTAGACCTGAAGTCATTATATTTCTATACGAGAATTAATATACATTGATTCCATTAAAAGTTATCCTTGACCGGGTAATGATAAAGTGAACATTGGGTATATTATGAATCGTATGAGAAATATGAATGATCTAGACGGGATTTAACCCTCCTATTTTAGGAGTGATATTATTGGTCTCTTGTGTGAGCTAGACTATGAAATGCATGACCACGCTCAAATATTGATATGATATGATAGTCTACTCATTGTTCAAGGAAACTTGGATTAAACTATGATGAGGATGACACATTACATGCCTATAGTTTAATCTATAATATATGGTTAAAGGGATTATATTACATTGTACATTATTCATAAAAGGTTTAATCGATCACCGATTCAATTATTATTACTTGGGTAGCAATGATGTATTACTAAATGCCACTCATTGTTTACGATTTTAAATTAGATTTAAAATCCGTTGCGAATGTAATAATAACCTATAGGGTCACACACTAAGAATGCTTGAAGGATTATTTAATTTAAATTGGATTTAAATTATATTAAAGTAATTCGAATTATTTATAATATTAATTAAGTGTGACTTGATTAATTAGATAAATATTGATATTCGAATTTACTAATATTAATTATGAAATTTATTTGTTAAATAATTAAGTGAGACCTAAGTATAATACAAATAGGAATTTCGAATTAATAATAACTCCTAATTAGTTAAGAGTTATAATTCGTTTTTCTACTCTCTATATAATATCTCTTGTGTGGCTGATTTTGTAAGCAAGACTTTTACTAAAACCCAAGCCACCAAGAGAGAAAATGGAGAGAGCAAGAAGAAACGAGTTTGTGCTAGTACATGGTAAACAAAATTTAAGTAATGTTTTCTAAACAAAATTAACTATTAAAAAAATACATGGTAAACCACAAATACTTTTCGTATATTCACTTAAAGAGAATATTTTATAACGAAATCATCAACATTTAACCTTTCTTATGACATAGTTGTTCGTAATAAAATTTCTACAACTTGATTTTGGAAAAACTATTTTTTATAAGTGCAACGGTAATAGAAATAATTATTAAAATTTTATATTCACAAAGTTGTGATTAAGATATGCATTAGTGTTGAATATTCAGACCAAACATGGAGTAGGATTCAGAGAGGATGACTGTCATCAAATTCCTTCTCAATACGTTATTGGATAAACAATCGTATAGTGAGGCAATTATTTTGATAAAAAAAAAATCTTTCACTGTAAAAGGTGTGACGATAACCAAAGCTGAAAAATATGTTTTACTTGAGCACCTTTCTCATTGCTATAGCGCTTATGGGAAGAGCAAAGATGATGATAGTAAGTCTCGCTATCCTTTTTTTCCTCAAAATTTGTTCGTAGATTTAATCTCGTCAAATTTCTTTTTATAGAGGCGTTTAAAGCTCTACGTGACTGCATAAAATTGCAGGGAATATGCAATGTATGGAAATTCATATATGCGGAGTCTTATTATATATTAGGGTATATTTTGATTTTTTCACCTTCTCAATCCCCTAAGGAATAATTTTTAGTACCAAAAATATATTAGAGAGAATGATGTTAACATATTTGCATTTGTAGGGCTGGTTTTAGGTTCTATAGGGGTGGAAAGTTAGGCCCTGCTCGTTTTGTCTTTGATCAAGCTCTTAGTTGAAATGATCTTGCACCAGAACTGAGACATGTGATTCAGTCTTTTATTACTCAAATAGAAGAAAATCAAGAAGCTGATGAATTAGCGAGAAGTATGATAAATAAAATAACTAAAACTTCCTCAATTAAAAAAATTAGATTATATTGTCCTTAAAAGGACAATCCTTTTAATGTGTATAATTTAAATTTTATTAGATTTACGAGGAAAAGAGCTAATTGAGAGCGAGGAGAAGCTCAAAAAACAAACTGGAGATAAAATGCGGCGAATAAAAGAAAAGAAGAAGGAGCATGAAGAAAAGGCCAAGAGAGCCATGGAAGAAAACATCAAAAAAGTTATAGAATCACTTGGGTTAGTAATATTGCATTAAATTATTCTAATAATGCACACTTAAAAAAGTTTAGTATTAGTTGTAATACTTCAAATTATTTTAGTTAATGTACTTTTATAAAATTTTAGAATAGACTTTTCCTCTCTATGTAAAATAGTGACATGGGGAGTGGAAAGCATGTTGGAACTAGTAATTCTGCTTTACCCGAGTGGCAATCCCTAAAGGTATGCTTTCTTTTATGTCAACATTTTGTTTTAGATAAATTAAAAATACCTATATGGACTTATTATTAGTAAGAGACTAGGAAAACTAGTTTTTAAAAGAAGCCCACTTACTACTTTCCATTTCACTAACTAATCCAAGGAGAACTAGCCAAGTGATAAATTGGCTTTTAGGATTAGCTTTATTCTGCAATAAGATGCTACCCTACTAGACTTGTTTAGAACATCCTTTCATCTTCTAATAGAGACATTAAACTGAGAATTTTACTCCTTTGTGAATGTATCCCAACCGCTTGCTTTCACAATATAATCATAAGTAATGAAAATCTTTTAGTGACCTGTACATATTTGTAGTGTATTTAACTGAAATCTGTCCGAGCAGCCTAATCCAAATTAGTTAAGAGTTATAATTCATTTTTCTACTCTCTATCTCTTGTGTGGCTGATTTTGTAAGTAAGACTTTTACTAAAACCCTAGCCACTAAGAGAGAAGATGGAGAGAGCAAAAATAAACGAGTTTGTGCTAGTACACATCTAATCCTTGAGTTCAAGTATTCGTGTGGATACCGATAGAGCGTAGATCGCGGGAGCGGGATGCGTGGTGATTGAACAAGCTTTGGATCTCCATTAGTCAACCAATTGGTAAAGCTTCTTAAGGTAAACAATCTGATCTACGAATTAAATATATGTTTTTCACATGGATCCTGCGACGGGTTTCAAAAATTATGTTTTTTTACATTTTTAATTATCGTTTCCGTTGCGTTTATGTGCTCGAAATCATTCAATGGTATCAGAGCTACTTACGAAAAGTATTTAATTCATTTATATATTTACTGGTTTTATGATGATAACATGTATACAATATTCCATGACTGTTATGTATGCGATTTTGTATATTTTACATGTCGTTATGTTTATATATGCGTATGTATGTATATGTTTTAAATATATGATATTCATGAGAGTTGTATAATCATATGATGATTATATAATCTGTATATATATTGATATATACATGTTTTGTATTTGTTCTTATTATATGAATCGTATTTGATACGATTCTGAATCAGATGCAGCGGATTTGCTGAAATCTGGGTCTGGTGTCCGATTTTGGCGAACGAATATGCTATTTCATATGGAATCGAGCGTATGAACAAAACAGATAGCTTAAGCTATTATCGACTGATCTTTAAGGCGTTTGATGTCGTTTAGACCCTGTAATCTGCGATTTAATGTTATTAGATTTAATTTCGAATTTTCTGATTTTTTCTATATTTGGTTTTTATGATTAGATCATGATGGGTATGATATGTTAAGATCATATTATGTGTTTTAACATGTTCTTATGTGTTAATTGAGCATGGTGGATGGTTATGTCTCATGACCTTAGGTTAATGGTTTTTTTTTAAATACGACTTGCATGTCGTTTGATCTTGTAATTATTAAATCTCGAATGTAACTCGAGTTCTTATTGTAAGTACATTATATTAGTTTTTATTTTTCATTCGTGTAATGTACATGAAGACATGAAGATTTGAAGATCAAGGATGGGTAATCTCACATGGAGGCCATCCAAGGAAGCAATACAAGAAAGAAGACATGTAATAGTTAGCCTGTATTTATTTTTCACCTTAGATTGACCTAGATCTTTGTCATTAGCTTGATGAAGATCACATAGGATAAAGCCATAACCAACCACGTTTATTTATTGTACTTTACATATATATGAGCATATGATGAATGTATGTGTAGAGTAGTTTATAAAGATGCATGCTTAATTAGATTGAGGATGTATGTATTAGATACGACACACATGCCATGCTTTTTAAATAAGATAAAATATGTAACGACTTAAGATTTTAAAATGAACAAACGATTATGAGACTCTCGTGTTTATGAAACAGGGAATAAATTACAAATTTTCTTTATTTCTGATATGGGGCGATTTTGTCAAAAGCGAGTTCTTCGAACTTGTAAGATTGTGGGTTTTAAGCGAGACCGTTGTGACTCCCTCACTACCTGGAAATTAAACCATTGACGAATATTGATTTGAAGTATTTTATTCAAGGAAAAATTGAGAATCTCTTTATGATGGGATCATGATCGTTTTAAAATTAACAAAACCCTAAAGTTAATATTAAGTTGATCGGATGTCTTCCAATAAGTCTAATGCGTTAACCCTAGATCGATAAGGAGTGGGTTCGCCAAAGCGAAGTACTCCCATCTATCGTGGGAGATGTGTTGAAGTATATTGATACTTTTGACTATTGGGTTTGACTTAACTAAGTTACCACAATAGGATTGTGAACTTAGAGGCATAGAATTTGGCGAGATTTATTAGATAAATATGAACAAATGTTGTTTCACCAAGCTATCGAAGAGTTATATTGTTGATATAATTGACAAATGTTGTCTACCTAAATAATCATGTTTTAGGAGAAAAACTAAAGTTGACCTAACGCATGGTGAAATATGGATCTTGGCTCACTAGAAAGGATATAGAAGATGTTCTTTCCGAATTAATAGTTAGGGCTATTGATTTGATAAAAATAGTGGGAGATATATATTGTGTATATATATATGAATAATCACTTAAATATAATTTAATGATCATCTGTAGACTAAGTCATTTTATGCACTTTAATATTATAGATATCAAATGACAAATAACATAAATAACCTTTCTATGTAATAGTCCTTGAGAAGGACAAGCTGACATTAAATAATTTCCACAATTGACAAGAGAACTTGAGGATTGTCCTCAGGTTCAAGGATGTCACTCAAATCTCTCTCTTATTTCTTCTAGCTGAGAATGAAACATGTGCTCAACAAAATGCTTACGAGAAGCAAATTGATTATGCAACTGATGTTTCATGTCTCATGCTTGTAATTATGAGTACTGAGCTTTAGAAGCAACAAGAGCATAATGATGCTTATGATATGATTGAGCACCTTCAAAGGATGTTTGAAGGATAGGCTCGTCAGAAAGATTTGACAATAATAAGGCACCATACTTTTGCATTAATGGGAGAATGATATCCGGTTGGACCACATGTTCAAAAGATGATAGGTATATGTACCTTGATATTTTGGGTTTCAAGAATAGTCTAGAGACTCAGCTTGATTTGATCAAACAATCTTTGAACAACTTCTATTCTTAGTTTGTTAAGAACAAAAGGTATGAGAAAGACAGAACACTCACTGAGTTGTTAAGCATGTTTAGAACTGCTAAAAATAACATGATAAAGGCATGAATTACGTCCTATTGATGATGTACACATGAAATGCAAATGGGAAAGGAAAGTGGACAGGCAAGGTGAAGATTTGATCTCATTCGGTGCCAAACCAAAGTCCAATCCCAAAGGGCTTTTGAAGCCTGATAGTGGTGTTGCTAAAGGAGATGATTGTCATTCTTGTGGAAATAACCGGATGATTGGAAGTTAAATTGTCGAGCTTGTTTGGAAGATCTAAAGAAGAAGACTAGCAATGGTCAAGCTTCAGGTATCGGGTTAGAATTGGAGCAAAAGTTGTTGCTCTAGTTGAAGGAACTCGATACCTAATTTTGCCCATATAGGCGAGATTGAGAACCTGATAAATTGTTATTACGTGCCTGCCTTTAGGGGATACATTAAATCAATTTCTTGTAAGTACAAGAAAGGTTTTCATTTTAATTAAATAAACAATAGTTGTTTATTCTATTTTAATGATAAGGCTTATAATGTTGCACAATTAGTTAACAATTTATATGTTCTAAGATGACTCAAATCAAACATTACCTCTACCATTGTCATTAAGCCATATTAATGAGAAACACATTTCTGAGTTACATAGAGATGGATACTTGGATAAGTTTGATTTTGAATCATACGGAAGATGCGTACTTAGTCTCATTGGCAAAATGACTAAAATTTATTTTACCTGATCAGGTGAAAGGGCCACCGAACGACTAGGACTTATACATAATGATGTATGTGGTCGAATTTTGAATTAATAATAACTCCTAATTAGTTAAGAGTTATAATTCATTTTTCTACTCTCTATATAATATCTCTTATATGGCTGATTTTGCAAGCAAGACTTTTACTAAAATCCTAGCCACCAAGAAAGAAGATGGAGAGAGCAAGAAAAAATGAGTTTGTGCTAGTATACATCCAATCCTTGAGTTCAAGCATTCGTGTGGATACCGATAGAGCGTAGATCGCGAAAGCGGGATGCGTGGTGATTGAACAAGCTTTGGATCTGTTAGAAAATGGAAAGTTTGAGGCATATTTTATATATGTTCTTAATATGATTTCCGGAAACTAACACTTGGAGGTTGTTCCTTGACATGAGGACTTAAACTTTCATATTTGGATCTAAGACATTTTCTTAGTGGAATCCATGAATATATTGCGACAAAGTTGCTTGTTTGAAATGGGTTTTGGGGATTTTGTCCCACATTGGTATTGTAAAAGAAAGATATTGAGTTTATATAGCATCTTGTGTTAGTGTTGTTTACAACTACTAGCATAAGTGGAATACTTGTGTGGCCTAGTGCTAGTGAGAACTCTTATATATTTCTTTTCTATTACAAGTTTAATTATTTATATTGATTATTTAATTATTAATATAAAATATATTGAGTAAGGATTATTTTAATCATACTCTGAATATATTTTGTAATATTAATATTAATTAATCAGGATATAATATAAATAATAAGGAAAACCCATTTTGTTTACTTTTTCTGTTTGTTTACTTTTTCTGTTTTGTTACTTGGTGTACCACTTCGAGTAAAATAGAAGAAGAGCAACTTGAGATGCCTATATATTGAGAGGTATACTTGAGATTAAAATGACACAAGTCTCGGTGCCTACCTCGCAAACATATATGAGTTGCATAGGTTTTTTGGGCAAACTAAGGTGCGAGTCGCCGTTGATCATTGTTGGTTCTGTGGCCAGATTGATCTGTTGTTGTTTTATCCTGGAAGCGACATTGCTGCATTCCATCACAGCTTAAGTGGGGGGGGGGGGCAATAATCTCTTCAAGAACAGTCAAGTCCTCTTGAAGGGTTTGGCGACTCAGCTGTTGTGTTCTTCTTCTTATCAGAATTTGGAAAGCGATAAGAGATAAGTTTTCTTTACTTTCTTTGTCAATTACAGTCTTTATAGTTTGTTATTGCCTTCGTATTTTATTTCGTTAGTTGGTTATTTGCCATGTTCTTGTTATTATATATATAACTGCCCATTGTTGCTGTGTAGTTAGAATTATACCCAACAGGATCTCCATTAGTCAACCAATTGGTAAAGCTTCTTAAGGTAAACAATTTGATCTATAAATTAAATATATGTTTTTCGCATGGATCCTGCGGCGGGTTTCAAAAATTATGTTTTTTACGTTTTTAATTACTGTTTCCGTTGCGTTTATGTGCTCGAACCCATTTAAATATGTCCAAGAGAACTTTGAGAAACCAATTAAAATAACTAGGCAATATCTTTTCCTAGTGATTGACAACACATTAACTGGTCCAAACAAATCCATGTGTAGCAGTTGCAAAGGTTCTTCAATTGTTGAATCAAGCTTCTTTCTAAATGATGCTTTAATCTGTTTTCCTTTCTAGCAGGCATCACACAATCCATCCTTAGTAAACTCCACTTGAGGAATACCTCTAACCAGTTCTTTCGTGACTAGCTCATTCATGGTCTTAAAGTTTAGATGTGACAACTTCTTGTGCCATAGCCAACTTTCATCTTGCCTTGCTTTGCTGAGAAGACAAGTTACTGATTCTGCATTTGATGAGTTGAAATCAGCTAGGTACACATTTCCTTTTCTCACTCCACCGAGAACCACTTTGTTGCTTTTTTTGTTGGTCATAACACGGGCTTCAAAATTAAAAGTGACTGAGTTGCCCTTATCAGAAAGCTGGCTGATACTCAACAAATTATGTTTGAGTCCATCCACTAGGGCAACCTCTTCAATGATGACATTATCCTTTGAAATTAAGCCATATCCCACAGTATAACCCTTGCTGTCATCTCCAAAAGTAATACTTGGGCCAGCTCTTTCCTTGAACTCAATGAGCAGGGTAGAATCTCCAGTCATGTGCCTTGAGCAACCACTTGTTAGTGTTTGTTCCCTAGAGACAACACTATTATGTTTATATTATGAAATATTTGGATTATTAATTCTGATTATATTGATTATTCTTTAGTAATTTATTATATCTTTATTTTCTGCGATAAGATGTTAGATTAATAAATGTCCTTGGAATATGATATGTAATTTTATATCTCTAAGTACGTGACTTAAAAATGAGATTATGAGAATAGTATTGATATTCCTAAAGATCCCTAGTCGAGTATTATTATTAAGGGATAATAATAATACATTAATTCTAGTGTGAATGTTGACTGATGATCACATCTCATTGATCATAGGTATAGTGATACTAAAGTCAAAACACAGGCACATGTATTATATACATGGTGCTGGAAGACCCAATGTGCGATTCTACATGTCTGTTGTGTCATAAGTAATTCTCACAGTGATAATGATGTATTGGTCCTTAGACTTGAAATCATTACATTTCTATATGAGAATTAATATACTTTGGTTGCATTAAAAGTTACCTTTGACCAGGTGATGATAAAAGTGTATATTGGGTATATTATGAATCATATGAGAAATATGAATGATCTAGAAAGGATTTAACTATCCTATTTTAGGAGTGATATTATTGGCCTCTTGTTTGAGTTAGACTATGAAACGCATGGCCATGCTCAAATGTTGATTTGATGTTATAGTCTACTCATCGATCAAGGAAACCTGGATTAAATTATGAAGAGGATGACACATAACATGCCTCGAGTTTAATCTATAATATATGGTTAAAAGGATTATAGTACATTGTACATTATACACAAAAGGTTTAATCGATCACCGATTTAATTATTATTACTTGGGTAACAATGATGTATTACTAGATGCCGCTCATTGTTTATGATTTTAAATTAGATTTAAAATTGTTGCCAACGTAATAATAACCTAAAGAGTCGCACAAAGAATAATTGGAGGATTATTTAATTTGAATTCGGATTTAAATTAAATGTAAGTAATTCAAATTATTTGTTATTAATTAAGTGTGACTTAATTAATTAAACAGGAAATTCGAATTTAATATTAAATCTGAAATTAAGTTATTGGATGATTAAGTGAGACTTAATAATACAATAATTAGAATTTCGAATTTAATTATAATAATAATAACTCTAAAATTAAGTTTAGGGTTGGAGGCCCAATAGCTCTTTCCTATATAATATCTTTTTCTAATAGAATTAGGGTTACACGTTTTATTTGACAAAACATAAACCCTAGAACTTGAAGAGAGATAGAGAGAGCAAGAAGGCGGCCTCAAAAATATGCTAGTACACACCCATCCTCCGGGCGATCATTCGTGTGGATACCTTCAAGGTGTAGATCGTTCCAGCGATGGGCTGCGTGGTGATCATTCAAGACTTCCATCGTTCCATTAACGTAAAGCTTCTTAAGGTAAACATACTGAACTACGAATTAAATATTATTTTCGCATGGATCCTGCGGAGGGTTTCGATTTTTAAGATTTAACTTTACGTTTTCGTTGCGTTTATGTGCTAAAAACCCTTTAATGGCATCAGAGCTACTTGCGAAAAGTTTTAAATTCGTTTATGTGTTTAACCGTTTTGATGAGCATGTACATGATTCGCAATGATTGATGATGATATAATATGCTTGTATATGTATGATTTTGAATATATGATATTCATGTGAGTTGTATAATCATAAGATAATTATGTAATCTGTATATATACTGATATATACATGATTTATGTTTGTTCTAATTATGAGAATCATATTAGATACGGATTCTGAATTGGCTGCTGCAGATTTGCTGAAATCTGGGTCTGGTGTCCGATTTACGCAAACGAATACCCTATTCCATAGGTAAACGAGCGTTTGAACAAAACTAATAGCTGAAGCTATCAACGACTCGTCTGTAAGGCGTTTGACGTCGTTTACTGCCCGTAAACAGTGATTCTTGTTTTTCTGATTTGATTCTGATTTTTCTGATTTTTGTCATATTTTTTTTATGATTAGATCATGGATAATATGATATGTTAAGATCAGATTATGTGTTTTAACATGCTTTTATGTGTTGTATGAGCATGGTGGATGGTTATGGCCTTTCGACCTTAGTGTAATGGTTTTGGTTTCGGTTTTAAATACGATTTGCATGTCATCAATCTTTGTAATCATAAATCTCGAATGTAACTCGAGTTATTCTTGTAAGTTCATTAGATTAGTTTTACTTTCAATCATGTAATGTAATTGAAGACTCAAGAAGGCTATCCAATGGAGGTGATTCAAAGAAGAAGACGAGGCATACAAGAAGTCTAAACAGAGAAGAAGACTTATGTAATAAGTAGTTATATTTATTTCCATCACCACATTAGATTGACCTTGATCTTTATCATGAGCTTGATAAAGATCACATAGGATGGGGCCATAACCAAACATATTTACTTTATTGCACTTTACATATTGATGTATGAATGTATGTATAGAATAGTTAATGATGCATGCTTTAATTAAATTAATCATGCATGAATGTATGTATTAGATACGTCACCCATGCCATGCCTTTTAAACAAAATAAAATCTGTAACGACTCAAGATTTTAAAATTTACAAACGATTATGAGATTCTCGTGTTTATAAAACACAGAATGAAATACGAATCTTCTTTATTTCCGACATGGGGCGATTTTGTCAACAACGGGTATATAGAACTTGTAAGGCTGTGGGTTTTAAGCGAGATCGATGTGACTCCTCCACTACCTGGAAATCAAACCATTGACGAGTATTGATTTGAAGTATTTTATTCAAGGAAAAATTGGGAATCTCTTTATGATGGGATCATGATCGTTATAATACTAACAAAACCCTAATGTTTATATTAAGTTATTTAGATGCCTTCCAATATGTCCAACGCGTTAACCCCTAGATCGATAAGGAGTGGGTTCGCCAGAGCGAAGTACTCCCATCTATCGTGAGACGGCGTATTGAAGTATATGATACTTTTTAGACCTTTGGGTTTTAACTTAACTAAGTTACCACAATAGGATTGTGAACTTAGATGCATAAAGTTTGGTGAGATTTATTGGATAAATAAGAATAAATGTTGTTCCACTAAACTATCCAAGATTTATATAGTTGATATAATTGACAAATGTTGTCTACCTTATTGAATCATGTTTTATGAGTAAAGCCAAAGCTGAACTAAAATGTTGTGAAAATTTGGATCTTGGCTCACTGGAAAGTATATAGAAGATACTCTTTCCGAATTAATAGTTAGGGCTATTAATTTGATAAAATAGCGGGAGATATATATTTTAAATATATATAAATAATCACTTGAACATAATTTAATAATCCACTGTAAACTAATTTATCTTATGCATTTTAAACATTGTAGATATCAAATGGCAATCAATTCAAACAACTTCTCTGTGTGATCAGTCCTTGAGAAGGACAATCTGACGGGAACAAACTTCCTTGACTAGCATAGGAACTTGAGGATTGTCCTCAAACAAGAGCGCAAGCTCTATGTCATAGATATCCCTCGCCATGAACCTCTCACTGAAGGAGCATCCCGTGCTCAACATAATGTTTATCAGAAATATATCGATGATGACACGGATGTTCAATGTCTCATGTTAGCGACCATGAGTGCTGAACTTCAGAAACAACATGAGAATATGGATTCTTATGATATGATTGAGCACCTTAAACATATGTTTGAAGGACAGGCTCGTCAGGAGAGGTTTGATACTTTCAAATCGTTGCATGCATGTAAGCAGGGAGAACGTGATCCGGTTGGACCGCATGTTCTAAGGATGATTGGGTATATTGAGTACCTTGCCAAGTTGGGTGCCCCGATTGCAGTGGAGCACCAGATTGACCTAATTTTGAAATCTTTAAACAACAGTTATTCTCAATTTGTGATGAATTACAATATAAATGAGATAGATAAGAACCCCACCAAACTGTTGGCTATGTTGAAAACTGCCGAGACCAACGTTCAGAAGACATCCCCTGCTCCCTTGTTGATGGTGAATAAGGGGAAGGCCAAAGGAAAGGGTAAACGGAAAGGCAAGAGGAAGATGGGATCTAAATTGAATGCCAATCCGAAACCTGATCCGACCAAGGCTTTGAAGCCTAAAGGTGGTGTTCCAAAGGTTGGTGATTGTCACTATTACAAGAAACCAGGCCATTGGAAGAGGAACTGTCATGCTTATTTGGAGGATCTGAAGAAGAAGAAGGTTGTTGTTACTGCTTCTGATTCAGGTATTTATGTTATTGAAGTCAATTTGTCTACTTCTACATCTTGGGTATTAGATACTGGATGTGGTTCTCACATTTGCATAAATGTGCAGGAACTGCAGGGAAGTAGGACATTGGCGAAGGGAGAAGTCGACCTACGAGTTGGCAATGGAGCAAAGGTTGCTGCTTTAGCTGTAGGGACTTATCGTTTATCGTTGCCCACTGGGCTTGTTTTAGAACTAGATAACTGTTTTTACGTGCCTACGATTTGCAGAAACATTATTTCGGTTTCTTGTTTGGACAAGAAAGGTTTTTCATTTTTGATTCAGAACAATAGTTGTTCCCTTTCATTCAATAATGTTACCTACGGGTTTGCACGTTTGTTTAATGGTTTATATGTTCTTGATATAGATACTCCTGTCTATAACATAAATAATGATAATAAATGTATTAAGATGAAAGACTCATATCAAACATACCTTTGGCATTGTCGTTTAGGTCACATAAATGAGAAACGCATTTCCAAATTACATAAAGATGGTTACTTGGATAAGTTTGATTTTGAATCATACGAAGAATGCAAATCTTGTCTCATTGGAAAAATGGCTAAAGCTCCTTTTACCGGACAAGGTGAAAGGGCCACCGAACGATTAGGACTTATACATAGTGATGTATGTGGTCCAATGCGTACGATGGCAAGAGGTGGCTTTTACTACTTCATTACTTTTACTGATGATTTCAGTAGATATAGATATGTGTATCTTTTGAAGAACAAATCCGATTCTTTTGAAAAGTTCAACGAATACAAGGCTGAAGTCGAAAAGCAAATAGGGGAAAGTATAAAAGTTCTACGATCAGATCATGGAGGAGAATACTTAAGCCTCGAGTTTAAAGGTTTCTTGAAGGAGTGTGGTATCGTATCATAACTTACTCCTCCTGGAACGCCTCAATGGAATGGAGTTTCTGAGAGGAGAAATCGTACCTTATTGGACATGGTGCGATTGATGATGAGTCTAGCTGATCTTCCAATAAGTTTCTGGGGTTATGCTCTAGAAACGGCTGCATATACAATAAACCGAGTTCCAACTAAATCGGTTCAAAAGACTTCATATGAGATATGGACTGAGAAACGTCACAGCATGTCTTTTATGAAAGTATGGGGATGCGAAGCGTTTGTGAAATGCTTGGTGTCTGACAAGCTGGGACCAAAATTGGATAAATGTTATTTTATGGGATATCCTGAAGAAACTAAAGGGTATAGTTTCTATAATCCTACCGAGAACAAAGTGTTTGTTGCTCGAACCGCTGTATTTCTTGAAAGAGAGTTACTTTCAAAGAAAATTAGCGGGAGGACTATAGATCTCGATGAAGATCGAGTTGTACAAAATAATATTGAACCAGAGTTAGAAAATGGGCAAGAAGTACATCAAGATGTTCCTGCTCCGGAAACACAGGTTGTTCGTAGATCTAGTAGGGCTCATCATGAGCTAGAGAGATATTATGGATTTCTCTTGACTCAAGATGATGATGTAATTCTCATAGATAATAATGAGCCTCTTACCTACCAAGATGCTATGAACAGTCCATACTCCAAGAGATGGCTAGAGGCCATGAAATCCAATAAGGAATCCATGTATCAAAATAAAGTATGGACTTTAGTTGATCCACCTGAAGGGGTAAAACCTATAGGGTGCAAGTGGGTTTTCAAGAAGAAAACTGACATTGATGGTAAAGTACAGACCTATAAAGCGCAACTGATGGCAAAAGGTTTCAAACAAGTTCATGGTATAGACCATGATGAGACCTTTTCCCCAGTTGCTATGGTCAAGTCCATCAGGATTTTGCTAGCAATAGCTGCTTACTACGAATATGAGATTTGGCAAATGGATGTCAAAACCGCTTTCTTAAATGGGAGCCTTGAAGAGGATGTATACATGATACAACCTAAGGGTTTTTCCGATCCCAAGTTTGCTAAGATGATCTGTAAGTTGCTTCGATCTATTTATGGATTAAAGCAAGCCTCAAGGAGATGGAATCATCATTTTGATGAAACAGTCAAAGAATTTGGCTTTATTCAAAATGAAGATGAACCATGTGTTTACAAGAAGATTGGTGGGAGCCACGTGGCATTTCTAGTACTATATGTAGATGACATATTACTAATAGGGAATGACATACCTTCTCTACAGGCTGTTAAGACTTGGTTAGGAAATAGTTTCTCGATGAAGGACTTTGGTGATGCTACCTCTTTATTAGGGATCAAGATCTATAGAGATAGATCAAGGAAATTAATCGGCCTAAATCAGAGTACATACATTGACAAAGTATTGCATCGTTTCGGGATGCAAGAAGCAAAAAGAGGATATGTCCCAATGTCTCATGGGATATTGATCTCAAAAGACAACTGCCCTAAATCATTAGATGATAAGGGTCGTATGAGCAAAGTTCCATATGCTTCGACAATTGGATCTATAATGTATGCGATGATATGTACTCGACCTGATGTTTTGTATGCCTTGAGCATGACGAGCAGATACCAGTCTAATCCTGGCGAGGGTAACTGGACATCAGTCAAGAATATTCTTAAGTACTTGAAAAGGACTAAAGATTCATTCTTGGTGTATGGAGGAGATATATATATATATATATATATATATATATATATATATGTAAAGTGCATACTGATGATAATGTTGTAGACCCACTGACTAAGGTTTTGTCGCAGCAAAAGCACGAAGCTCATACTAGTTCCATGGGTATTAAATATCTGGGTGATTGGCTCTAGTGCAAGTGGGAGATTGTTAGTGTTTGTGCCCTATAGACAACAATATTATGTTTATATTATGAAATATTTGGATTATTAATTCTGATTATATGGATTATTCTTTAGTAATTTATTATATCTTTATTTTCTGTGATAAGATGTTAGATTAATAAATGTCCTTGGAATATGATATGTAATTTTATATCTCTAAGTACGTGACTTAGAAATGAGATTATGAGAATAGTATCGATATTCCTAAAGATATCTAATCGAGTATTATTATTAAGGGACAATAATAATACATTAAGACTAGTGAATGTTGACTGATGATCACATCTCATTGATCATAGGTATAGTGATACTAAAGTCAAAACAGAGGCACATGTATTATATACATGGTGCTGGAAGACCTAATGTGAGATTCTACATGTCTGTTGTGTCATAAGTAATTCTCACAGTGATAATGATGTATTGGTCCTTAGACTTGAAATCATTATATTTCTATATGAGAATTAATATACTTTGGTTGCATTAAAAGTTACCTTTGACCGGGTGATGATAAAAGTATATATTGGGTATATTATGAATCATATGAGAAATATGAATGATCTAGAAAGGATTTAACCCTCCTATTTTAGGAGTGATATTATTGGCCTCTTGTTTGAGTTAGACTATGAAATGTATGGCAATGCTCAAATGTTGATTTGATGTTATAGTCTACTCATCGATCAAGGAAACCTGGATTAAATTATGAAGAGGATGACACATAACATGCCTCGAGTTTAATCTATAATATATGGTTAAAAGGATTATAGTACATTGTACATTATACACAAAAGGTTTAATCGATCACCGATTTAATTATTATTACTTGGGTAACAATGATGTATTACTAGATGCCGCTCATTGTTTATGATTTTAAATTAGATTTAAAATTGTTGCCAACGTAATAATAACCTAAAGGGTCGCACAAAGAATGGTTGGAGGATTATTTAATTTAAATTCGGATTTAAATTAAATGTAAATATTTCGAATTATTTGTTATTAATTAAGTGTGACTTAATTAATTAAATAGAAAATTTGAATTTAATATTAAATCCGAAATTAAGTTATTGGATGATTAAGTGAGACTTAATAATACAATAATTAGAATTTCGAATTTAATAATAATAATAACTCTAAAATTAAGTTTAGGGTTGGAGGCCCAATAGCTCTTGCCTATATAATATCTTTTTCTAATAGAATTAGGGTTACACGTTTTATTTGATAAAACATAAACCCTAGAACTTGAAGAGAGATAGAGAGAGCAAAAAGGCGGTCTCAAGAACGTGCTAGTACACACCCATCCTCCGGGCGATCATTCGTTTGGATACCTTCAAGGCGTAGATCGTTCCAACGATGGGCTACGTGGTGATCATTCAAGACCTCCATCGTTCCATTAACGTAAAGCTTCTTAAGGTAAACATACTGAACTACGAATTAAATATTATTTTCGCATGGATCCTGCGGAGGGTTTCGATTTTTAAGATTTAAATTTACGTTTTCGTTGCGTTTATGTGCTAAAAACCCTTCACCACTATCCAGATACCAAAGATTCTTTCTGTTTCCCTGCACACATCAAAATCAAATCAAGTTGATTTTGGTACCCAAGTTTCCTTGGGTTCTGCTTTGTTATCTTTCTTCTTTGGTTTCTTAGGTTTGACCTCATTTGACTTGGGAATTTCAGATTCATCCTTTGTCATTTGAGTTGAACCTTTGAAACCAGCCATTAAAACAGAATTATCATGCACATTTTGGTTTACATGAAAAGGCATGCTATTTGCAAACATGTTATTCCAGTAAGGCATGCTAAATGGCATTTGAGGCATACTAAATGCAGCATAATAAAGATTAGGTGCAAATGGCATATTAGCAAACTGTGCATTCATATTCTGTGCAGGCATAGCATTCATAGGCATGGCAGGCATGGCAGTCATGTTGGGAAAAGAAGAGGGTGCAGACATGGGAGTAGGCATGACAAGCTTGCAATTTACAGACAAATGATTAACATTACCACACTTAACACAATTTTTTCTTGGTGCATATTTATCAGGTGTGTAGTTGTTATGTTTGTTAATCCTGAAAGGATATCTTTGATATATTATTTATTTTGGTATTTGTACGATTAAACATAAAATTTAAGTACACTTAGATCCTCTCCATTAGGACATGATTTTAATTGATCCAGATCAAAGTCAAATAGTCAAACCAGCTAAATTATTTTCAAAGACTATTTATTGAAAAAGACATTCCATTATTCTAAAAACAATCAAAATTATATTTTATGTAATATATCTCTAAGGCAATTTGATCAAATAAGAAATATCAAGTTTTGATATTTTTTAGATTACAGCTGCAACATCAATAAGGCAACAAACTCTAATAAGGAATATATCAGAAATATTCTTTAGAGATCTCGTGCTAAATCAAAAATGTTTTACTCTTCGTTCCAAAATATATCTCTACATATAATCAAAAGAGTTTTTATCCAAATATTATTAATATTCATGATTGGAATATTAATATCCAGTTCTGCAACTCAGTTCTGTATACTTACAGTAATTTTCTTCCGGTTCGTAAAATCAGCATCTCTCGGAGAAAATCATTCAAAAATACTCAAACACATTTCCTATCCTCCAAATATATCTCACATATTAGGAAATATATTCTAAGTATTTATTCAAGTCAAAACTTTGGTCAAAAGATCCATCTCCTTTATTTTAAGACCAATGGTATTTTTACTCGGAAGAAAGATTGACAGAACAGTTTTATTTTTAGATAAAATACTTCCACATGCTAGAATGACTTGAAATTTGATATGGATCATTTAAATGATATTTATTAAGTATGGTAAAAATTTCGTAGCGTTCAGAGAATTTTTGTCCGGGCACAAAAATCGAGGCAGTTGGTCCCACAATTGACCACGTTTGACCTAGTTACCATTGACTAAAGTTGACCGAACTTTGCAGGACATCATTTTATAATATTTAGATAATTATCATATTTTTTATGATATTTATTTAAGAGGTTTTGGGGTGTTCATAATTAATGGTGCTTAATCCTTAATTAAAGTGATTAAAGAATGATTAAAAGGAAAGGAAAATATATATTTAATATATATATATATATATATATATATATATTTCAGCTAGGATTTGAATGAATCTAGCTTGTGTTTCCTTCCCACTTGCAAAGAAACACAACCTACTTGCCATGTCATCAATCCCTGTGATACACTTCATCCACCATCCATTCCTTCTCAAATCTCAACCATTCATTCCACCCAATTTCCTCTATAAATAAACCCCCACCCTAACCCATTTCAAAAGCAAAAGAGCCAAATACTTGCTGGGAATTTTTCAATAAGTGCCTCTCTTCATCTCTTTCAAATTCTATACACACACTTCTTTTCAAAAACCTTCTCTCTCTTAAATATATACACATATACTTAAGGTTTTTGATATCCAAGCTTAGCTTCACCCAACCAAGCTTGTTCCCACCAAGTGAACTCATCCACCACCACTTTCCGGCCTCCCGAAGGGCTGCCCAAGTTCGTCCATAGTGCCAAAATCCAGCCGAACCTCCGACAAATTTTTCCGACGAACTTTTCCTACCGTTTTCCAAAAGTGGTGAGTTTTTAGCTTCTTCTTTGGTTTTATTTATTTTGAGCTTTGTACTTAATTTCTCTACTTCATCTCAAGCTCTAATACAAGATCTCTTATAAAGAAGGTTCTCTAAGAAAAGAGAACGAAGATTCGAACTCGGAATTCGAATTAGTACTTGATCTTCAAACCGAAGCTCTAAACGAAGAAGATCTATAATATACAAGTACTATAATCTCTAAATAACTCCTCACGAGTGAGATTTCATAAATCTCTAAATAACTCCTCACGAGTGAGATTTCATATTTGACATCACGAGTTGGTCAATTACTTGCACTTCATTTATCTCGACCTTGACCAACATATTTCGTGAATATAGTATCATTACGAAATGTATCGTCTTATAACCCCTTATAGCATCTTCAGTGTTCCGGGGGATTGTAATTCGATCAATAGCAATCTTCGTAATTTTGTCAAATATAAGAGACGGATTAAATCACATGAGTTGGCCAATTACTCGCACTTCTATTATTTGGATCTTGGCCAATGCATAGTTCGTGTATATAGTCCAATTACGAAAGATATCGTATAATCCCCTTCTAGCACCTTAGTGTTCCGTGGGGTTTTTATTCGATATATATAAACTTCGTAATCATCCGTCTAAGATTCAAAGGTGGATTTAATCACACGAGTTGACCAATTACTTTGCACTTCATTTATCTCGATCTTGGTCAACGCATAGTTCGTGTATATAGTATCATTACGAAAGGTATCACTTATAACCCCTTCTAGCATCTTAAGTGTTCTGGGGGATTATAAGTCGATCAATAGTAAACTTCATAATCATCCACCTAAACTTCAAAAGAACAAATTCAAAGCCAATTACTCGCACTTCTATTATTTGGATCTTGGCTAAGAATCATAGAACATATAAAGTTGCTTGAAGTTAAAAGTATAATTTGACCGCATAATCGTCAAATCATAAGTATACTAAATTCATAAGCCTAAGAGCTTAAAAGGATAGGTACAATTCCGAGATTGTAACCAAAGTATTCTTCGATCCATAAATACATAATCGAAAGAAGAAGAATACAAACGAAGTCGTAAGCCATAGTGCTTATACGTATATATACAAGACTTCGTATTACTCCCATAAACATATATTTTATGGAGTAATCATACGTATACTTGACATATAAATATATATTCCGAGTTAAGTATACGTGTTGAGCTTGAAGATCAAAAGAAGTCATAATCCTTATTGATTATACATATAAAGGACTTCTTATATTACTCCGATTAACACATAATCCATAAAGACGGAGTAATCAAAAGTATACTTGATATAACATTTTATATCTCAAGTCAAGTATGCATATAGAGTATTAATATTCTTATTTGAATATTATACCATCTTTGGGCTAGTACCGTAACATACTAGTTCAACACATATTTTCTCTATACTTTGTGTTTTGTGGATTGTCTTATTAGTTTCGCAGTGAGGTGAGGTGACGTGAGGTGATCTTCGTTCTAAGACCCAAGTCTCATACGCACTAGCGGGGAGTTAGTCGTATTTGCACCGTGAAGAAGAGGAAAGACCCAAGACCGGATACTAAGATCCGAGACCGGTGAAAGCTAAGGAAGCCAAGTCCATACAAGGGATCTACATCAAATTTGAAGAGATAGCGGGGAGTTATTGTCTAAGATAAGTTGTGTAGGAACTACACTTATTTTGAGGTGGTGACCCTTGTGTTACGCACCAAGATAAATATTTGTAAGGGTGTAAAGGCTTCTCCGCCTACTAAAGGAGCGAGTTTATATTAAGGAAAAATCCCGAGTCCAGGAGAGGAGCTCGGGGACTGGAGTAGGGGTGAGCAGATCTATTAGAGGTTGCGCCATCGCGAACCAGGATAAAATCGCCGTGTGGTATTTTCTTTTCTTGCACTTTATTTTCCGCACATATAAACTGCATAACCACTCGGTAAAGTTTTTAAAACGCCATAATAATTTTTAAATTGGTAATTAAGCTATTCAACCCCCCTTCTAGCTTAACATAGCCCTCATAAGGGACCTAACAAATCCCTACCTTCCCATTTTTATTGTTTTTCTTTTTAGAATCTGTTTTAACCTCAATCTTTTCCAATCTGTCATTCAATTGCTTGATAGACAGATGCCCAACATTAACTTTGTTTTCTTTCCTCACTTGACTTGATTCTCATGAAACAAAGTTTTTAGAAACTGATCCATATTTCTCATTCAACTTAGCTAGCTTGTCTTTGCTAACTTGCTTCCTCTCAGCCGACGGATGTGGTTCCTTGTCTTTCGACGGATAATCCATTTAATTGCTCGACGGATAATTTTCATCATCCGTCGAGTCCACATCTGTCGACAATCCTTCAACCAAATTGGACTCAAGATTCTCTTTACTCTTCTTCCAGGCTGCATCACAAAAGGACGCAATACCTTGAACTTTAGTGATTTGAGCATGGACATCTCTAGATGATTTCCATGTCTTGATCACTTCCTGTTCTCGTTCAAGCTGCTTCTTCAAAATCTCTTCTTTCTTCAATGACTCAGTTAATTCATCTTTAGCAGTTTTACATTCAATTCATAATTTTTCAAATTCAATAAATTGAGACTCTAGCACATTATTCCTCTAACTTAAAAGCAAATTGTTTGCTTTAATTTTAGCATTTTCCTTAGTGAGGGACTTAAGTGTAACACGTAGGTGATATAATTCAGTAGACAAGTAATTTATTGCATCATTACACTCAGCTTTAGACAAATGTGCTAGGTTAGTGGTGATTACCTGATTGCTTGAAGAACTGTTCTCTGTTTCATCTAATTTGGCCATTAGGGCTAGATTGACATAGCTTGTTTCTTCATCTTCATCCAATCCATCTGCAGCCCAGTCATTCTCCTGTGTGATGAAAGCCCTTTCCTTTTGTTTGAGCAACTCAAAATATTTCTGTTTATAATCAACAGGCTCAAACTTCTTTTTGCTGGAATCAGACTTTCTACACTCACTAGCAAAATGACCTGCCAAGCCACATTTGAAGCACTTGAATTTTGACTTATCAACCATGTTTCTATTTGGCTGGGCTGCTCCAAAATTCTTCTTGAATTTGAGCTTGAAAAATCTCCTGGATAAGAATGCTAGATGCTCATCAATATCATCCATGTCATTTTGGCTGAACTGATCTTCATTCTCAGCTACCAGCCCTTTACCCTTGCTTCCACAGACATTTGATGTAGACTCAACAACTTCCATCTTCATCTCTTTCTCCTTCTCTAACTCAGCAACCAGTGCTATGGACCCTCCTTTCTTCCTTCCTTTCTCCATCCTTTCATCTTGCTCTATTTCAAGCTCATAGGTTTTCAAGATGCCATACAGTCTCTCCAAGGTGAACTCCTTGTAATCCTGTGAATTTCTTAATGAGACTGTCATTGGCTTCCACTCCTTTGGAAGAGATCTAAGGAACTTGAGGTTAGAGTCTTTTGTTTGATAGACTCTTCCATGCAGCTTCAAAGCATTTAGCAGCTTTTAAAATCTACTAAATATATCAGTGAGTGATTCACTTTCTTCACAGTGAAAATGCTCATATTGCTGAATCAGAAGCTGCATCTTGTTCTCCCTCACTTGCTCAGTACCATCATAAATAATCTGTATTGTGTCCCAAACCTCTTTGACTATTTTACAGTCGATGATGTTATCAAACATATCACCATCAACACCATTGAACAATATGTTCATGGCCTTCTTGTCTTTCATGACTTGCTCAATATCAGGATCAGACCATTCATGTCTGGGTTTTGGAACAGATGGTTCATTGCTAGTTGCATTTCTCATTGGTACATGAGGACTTCTCTCTATGCAATCCACATAGGCCTCATCTTGGGAATGAAGATGTAGGTGCATCTTCACCTTCCAGTGGTGATAGTTGTCTTTATCCAGAAATGGGATTTTCACTCCAACATCCTTCCTGTTCATCTTTGTTGATTGTTGTGATGTTTACACTCTTTGTACTTCAAGAGCTTGCTCTGATACCAATTGTTATTCCCTAACAATACAACAAGAATTACAGAAGGGGGTTGAATGTAATTCTGGCTTCTTTTTGAGATTTTTAAAATTGTTCTAACTTGATATATATAATAGTGTTGATTTGCAGTAATGCGGAATGAAAGAATAGTAGAAATCAAAACACTAAGTAATAAAACACAAGGCTTTAAAACTTTCTGGTGGATTTGAATATATCCACCAGAGATATATAAATATATATCAGATTGAGAACTCTGTGAAGTTTTGAATAACTCACAGCTACTTTACAAGTTGAACAAACAAAGTACAGAGAAATTCTTAACAAGTACAACTTTTTTTATTTCTCTGAGAAATGTATTTGTTTTTTTGTTAATTGTTCTACTTGCTACTCTTGGTTTATATATCACTAAGTTACATGACAGTAAGACAAAATATATTTAGTCTAACTTCATGCTGCTTCAATACTCTATTTCAGCATCTTTGAAAATCTTCACATTTGCATAAAAATGGTAATGCTTCTTTGTTCTCAAAATCCTGGTTAACAGACTGCCACATTCCTTTTGCAAACACCCAACGCATGTGACTGTGTTATCACTATCAACAACTATTTGAATATTATCATCCGTCGGGATTAAGTTGAACATCCGTCGGGAATATGTTGATCATCCGTCGGGAGCCTTGTGGATCATCCGTCGGGAGTCTATCTGTCACTTGACTCTATTTCACTTATACTGAATTACAAGACATCTCATATTTACAATTAGCCAACCTATTCTGCATATCTATCTAGTAGTCAACATGACTTAGAGAATCCTACAGAATCTACTAGACTAAAATATGTTGTTTGCAGAAATGTGCTACAATACTTATTTGTTACATAAGCTACACTCTCGATGGATGCCAAATTGTCATCCGTCGGGACTATAAAGTTCATCCATCGGGACTATGATAGAACATCCGTCGATAGCTACAATTTTCACTAAGTTATATCTACTAAGGTGTTTTGTTTAACTTATCATCAAGTTCACAACATATTCCTAACACGAATTATTAGGATACAAATTATGGTTAGTCTGATATTAATTAGATTTATCCCGGATCAATGGTTTACATTATTTTTTTAACCTAGGCCCATTACTCCGACCAAATCCAACTACATATTTTTAGTTTAATCATAATTTTTTTTTTGTCGGGATCAATAAGATAATTTTGTTTTAGTTCGGGTAATTAGTATATATGATTTTGTTTTAGTTGGTCGAATTATTTTATAGTTGTATGTTAGTTTAGATCAATTGTATAATTTTTTTTTATCTTGGACGACTAATAAATAGATTATATGTTTATTCTAGTTCAGTAGTATAATATTTTTTAGTCGGATCAATAGTATTTATTATTTTGTTTTAACTTGAGGTACATTATATCAACCAAATTCAATAATTTAAATTTAGTTTGTTAAAATGATTTTAGTCTAAAATATGAATTAGAATAAAATAGAATTAAATATGAATTAGAATTTAAAATTGATAGAAAAAGTTGACTTTAATATCAACTATAATGATGTACAGTTCGATATGAAATATAATTTTACTTGGTAGAAGAAGTTGACTTCAATATCAATTAGAATTAGAATTAACTGATCGACCGACTCACCTACTAGAATTATAATACTTAATTAAAAATAATTAAGTAATTTCAGCAAGTATTGAATAATCGACTACCAAATTTTTAATATTTCGTTTATTATAATATACTAGCTTAAAACCCGTGCGATGCACAGATTGTTTTTAATATTATATAATTTTTTGAATTTAATTTGAATTAAAAATTTTAAGCTATGAAATTTATTATTTTAAATTTTAGTAATATGATATAATAACAATTATAAATATACGCATAGCCGCATAGATGTATAAGTTAGTGATATTTCAGTTTTAAAAAATAACACAATGATTAAAATGTATAGTTTTATTGGTATTTATATATGTGTTTACAATGATAATTATATTTTAGTTAAAAGGTAAATTTTAGCTTATATCAATAATTTTTCCTCATATCAATAGATTATCTTTAGTATACGAAATATTTTTAGTCTGTTAACCGACCAAATCCAACTAACTATATTCATATTTATGTTAGTTTAATTTGTTTAAACCCGGATCAATAATAAAATTTTATGTATCAATGATAAAAAAAATTATGTTAGCCCGGATAAAAGTACCATTATTTTATTTTAGTTGCTCTAATTATTTTCTTATTTTAATTTTGATTTATGATGAATCAATTGTATAATTCTTTTAGCCCACGTTAATAGTAGAGATTGATTTATTTGGGTATGACGCTATTATGATGACTAAGAAATCATCTTTACTTTTGTTTTACTAAAATAATATTATTTATAATATACAAATTAAAGATAACCATTAAATATATAAACCCAAACATTGTACATACAAATCAACTATCAAATTTTAATATTTCGGCTATTAGAGTCGGATCCTAATTACCCCACTCTTCTAAGCCTTTTTATACCTATTAACGAATTAGGTAAACTTGAATTTTATTTTAACCCGGGTCAATAATATAAAATATATCTTTAGTATGAATTTAATCTTGGTTTTGGAGTAGATCAATAATATACATTTTTTAGCCCTGTGCCCGTTATATCTGACAGATTCAGCTAATTACATTTTGTTTTTTTTTAATTTTATTTTAGCTCTAGGTGAATATTAATATGTTTTAAACCGAATAAATGATATATATTATTTTGTTCTCGCATAATTGCATTTTTCAGTCAGGTCATTGAATTTATTATTTTGTTTTAGCATGATGCATCAATGTATTTTTAGCTTCAGGCTCATTGTATCAATCAAACAAATTTCCTTTCAAATTTTTATTTTGCTATAACCCGATCAAATAATATAATATTTTTAGGGGGATCAATAGTCTTTGTTACTTTGTTTTGGCCCGATCCGACAAATCCAACTAACTATATGTATTTTATTTTATTTTTTATTTAAGTTTGGATCAATAAAATAATATTATATATTATTTTATTTAAACCAAAATTATTAGACATATTATAATTTTATTATGAATATTTATCTATTTATGAGAGTATTTGATTTTAAATATTTCTATAATTGCGGTGACAAGACCGACTAGCAATCAAAGTTTCCTTATTTCGTTTTAAATATAATAGCAGAGATAGATTAGATCTTATCTTTTAATGATAGAATGATAGGAGGTTGTATACTTTTATACTATATTGTATAGACATAAACCTTAAAAACTACAAACTAATCTACATTTGATCAATTTCATCTAATGACCCCCTATAAGTATCACGCAAAATTAATATACATTCTCTCGCACAAAATTTTAGCTAATCTCATTCGTTTTTAATTTAATTTTTTCGTTAATCGGTGAGCTTTTTTTAAAATTCGACTTAACTGATTTTTCTCCATCATTCAACGATCAATTTAAATGTCATACGTGCTATATTTCGACTCAGTTTAAACAAAATAATTTTAATTTCTAGTTTTGCTTATAAGAGAATCTACAGTTTTATGAAGTTCATACAACTTTTTCCGGTCAAATGTTGGCTCCTGAAATATTATGACTGGTGTATCTCAGCCGCAATGAAATATTGCCACAAGTGAGAGTTCTTGCAATAAAATATTACAACCGGTGTATGTCATCCAACCATGTCTAAGCTCCCATATATATATATATATGAATCGGTATATAAATTGCTATCCGAGTTGAAATGATCATGATATCATAGATGAGGACAAGTCGTGATCCATGGATAAGAAGAGCGTTTTTAGTACGTTTTAGTTTCAAGTTTGAACCACAAGAGGTGCCCGTGTCGAGCATTCGTTAAAAGAAGAAAAAGAAAAGAAAAGTTCATGGATGCGTTCGTAACATTTACATACACTCATATTTAAAAAAGTGAGCGAAAATAAAGGAGCTCACATGTTATACAACCCATATCCTATCATATCTGATTTAAGTAATAGGCGGCCAAACGCTGATATGATCTCTTTAAATGCATGTTTACTGCCCTCTCGCAATGTATTGTGTTGCAGAATCACTTCGGATCTTGCTTTTTATTAATAGATTTTTTGCATGACTTCTGTGGTCTAGATTAATTATACCAATTACGGACCTAGCCTACTATTTTTTGAAATAGGTGATTTATGAAAACAGCCTTCCTGTATTTTGAAATAGGTGATTTATATTTATCACCGACCTCAGCGGGATATAACGATTATATGTTTGTTTTAGTTTGGTTTATATAAATATTTTGCCCAACAATAAATCAAAAAAATGATAATATACAAAATATCGATAGTATTTATGCTGGTTCTATTAAGCGAGAAAGACATCTTAATTTTTTGGTGATATTTTCGAATTAAAATTAAAAATTTATGCCGCTAAAATTTATTTTGACCCTAGATTTTTTTAATATTTTATTCCATTTGTTCCTTTATGTATATAGAAAAATAGAAAAATATGTTCCTAAATATTCAAAATTTTCGATGCCCTCATTCATTAATATAAAGAGTTTGGTATCTGAACCAGCTTTGATTTATAAATAATAAAAGAGAAGTTATATCTTGCAAAAAATGCTTAAAAATGATAAAATTGGGATAATTTTCATCTTTACACATTTATTTGTTCGGGAAATTAAAAAGCTTTATTAGAAATAAAAGAATCCCATTATAAAAATGACGAGAATCAAACATATGATCTTGTTATTTCATTGTGCAGAGAACCTCAAGTACTCTTCGTCAACTCTTCCGTAATTTCATATATGCAACTCGGCCAATGATAATAAAATCAAGTTGAACCACTTTGTACATATTTTAATACCTCTCCCCCAACTTTTACAATAGGCATACCTTTGCAAAACTCGATTATCGGCCTTTAACGATTTTTTTCATCAATCAAGTAAGTAATCGGGATTTAATCGGAATAGCTAACGAAAATACTAATGGGATATATTTGTATAATTTAGACTCCAGTTGAGAGTGTCGTTGAAAACTGTTGTACTGTCACACAAAGTGCAGGTAGAAAAAATGTTGTCAGGAAAATTAGATAACTGTTTGATAATTTTTTTTTAATTTATGCATATTTTGAGATATAATATATGGAAATAATGTTTTTTGAGAAGGTTTATGGTGAAACTGATAGCTACTTCTTGTAAAAACTCAAAACAGCTTTTGCCAAAAGTATGGGGGACATGTTTTTCAGGACAACAGTTTTTAGATCAAAAACGCTTTTCCAGACAGCAGTTTTTAAAATTTATCAAACACGCTTTCCAGACAGCAGTTTTTAAAATTTACCAGACACGCTTTCCAGACAGCAGTTTTTAAAATTTACCAAACACCTTTCTAACATCTTTTCAGCAAAATAACTGCTGTAACTGTCTGCAACAACAATATCAAACGGGATCTTAATTACTAACCTTATTATATTAAGAGTAATGTTACGTATTCAAAAAATTTCTCAGAAATGTTTTAAAAATAACACGTGTCGTCTTTTAATTCGTGGGATTAATATTAATATATGAGGGTCTCATTTCCTTTACGAGTGAACATCCAATAATATGTTAACAACTCATCATGCGAGAATGGTTTTGAAACCGTGTTTGGGACTCTAACATTTCTCTTATATTAATTAATTATTAAGAACTATTTAACGATCAATTGATTTTTAAAATTAAATTAATCGAGCTAATAAAAAAAATTAGAACCATAATCCTCACCGATGATAAAGTCAAATACAACCCATAAATGCATTGTTCATTAATTTAAAGTTTTTCTTTTATCATGTTGTACATATAAATAATCTCACGTAAAAATTGGAAATAAGTCTCCTGATCCTGCCACACCATCATATATAAAAATGAAAGCCTATACGCTCAAAATCTTCTCACAATCAACTCAACATATTATTTCTCTCAAATGGCTTTCAAACTAGCATACTATTTTGTAAGATTTGCTGCACTCTTTCTTGCTCTTAGCTCTCATTTGATCTTCACATCCTCGTGTAATAAACACGAAAACCCGAAATTTTGTCCTATAGAAAGCAAAACCCTGGAATCGAAATGCGGGCACTACATTAACAACGGTGGCCTACGAGTCTCTGATGACTGCTGTGAACTCCTCCGACAAGCCGACGACGTTGACACCACCCTTGCTTCCTGCCTCTGTCCTCGCAAGTTGCACAAAAATCGTCGCTGTCATCATCGTCATCGTCATCATCATCGTGATCGTATGTTTCAACCTCAAACTGCTGTTAATATTGTCAATGCTTGCAATCTGCTTATAGAGTATCAAGTAGATCTGACTTGCAAGTAGAAACAATCCTTTTTTTGTAATTGTTTTTCATTTCGGTAATTGGTAATGTAACTGTGTACATCACTTTTTTCTTTGTTTTTTATCTAGAAATTTGATTTTAATTTACAAAAAATATAATGAACACGATCAAGTTACAAATGTACGAAATGAACGTGCAACAAACTGCGCCTAAGACCCTACTGAAAGACCTTATTGAATTGTAAATTGCGGTCGTTAAAATATGTATTCAGTTGAACCTGATGTGATTACATTCTTGTACATGTTGAATTTTCTCTTCTTTCTTTTTTTTCATGCTGTATATGTAATTAAAGTTGTATAATTAGCTTTGCTTCATATATATACTTACCATTTCCCAGTTGACTTTCATTCTTAATTTTGGGCGAAGAAATCGCCACACCACAAATTTACTCATGCACACACATGCATTATATATTTAATTATTTTAATAAGCTCGATCACTATTGACTGAATCCATAATAATTTAGCTAAAGTTGCATTTTAAATGATAGATACAAATTTAGGGTAGAAACCGGAAAGATTGAACTAGTTGATGCAGCTCGGAATCAGCCGCAGACAGATTCAACCATCACAGGCTCCATCTCCCTGGTGATTCCACATACACAACAGCATTTGAAATTTTCACTGTAAGCGACATAAATACTATCATAAATTTAAGAAAAAAGTTACTATCATAAATTTAAGAAAAAAGTGTACAGATTTGTTAATTTCTTTTGTTATTGTTAAAGTAATGATATCACAGCAATGACATCATGGCTACGACGTTACTACAACTTGATCCCAAAGCTTGTACTGTAGCAACACGGTAGTATCACAGATTAAAACGTAGTGAGCAAGCAGTTATGTGTATATAATCAGTCATCTCTTGTATAATTATTTAAGTTTTATACAAGTAATACAAGAGTTGGTTTCTTCTCTTACATTACATTCCAGCTTCATCAGTTAATTCATATTCACACACATTCACATTCTGATTTCACACAACACATACACATCAGATTTATCATGGTATCAGAGCTTTAAGCTCCTTATCTGCATCATTTCCGGACATTTCCAACTAGTCCGGTAGTCATTTTGAGGAGCCAACTCTCTGCGAGATTTAATCAAACAGCTGGTGGGTTCTCCTCTGCAGTCAAGGTTCCTGGCTTTGTTCAATATAAAAGAACCCCGCAAACCTCGCAAGTGAAGCTTCCACTGATTACAAGCACACTCTTGGAAACATCAACCACCACAAACTACCAACGAGTCGACTCGGCGAATTACGTTTTGACGAGTCGACTCAGCGAGTTACATTTTGACGAGCCAACTCAACTGTGTGAATCAACAGTTCCTCTCGTACTAGGTTGAATTACTATTACGACACTGTCATCAGTAGGGTAAAATTAACCTGTCTCACGACGGTCTAATCCCGGTCACAAGTGTTCGGGCCATCCTCTCCAGTTTTTAGGCTAAAGAGTCCTCCCTGGTTCTTCTTGATAGGCGCCTGAGTTCTAGATCGAGTTACGGGACCTTTTACAGTGAAGTCTTGGTCGATTCTTTCCCTTAAGGGGGTGTTATTCTTATTCTTCCTACCTCTCCCTATGTTTGCTTAATTGCAAAGAATAGGAAAATACTGAGAGCTCAGTTAGAGAGAGCTCATTGATCTCATTTGATATTTGATAAGGAATATTTTTTTTCATTTTCTTATGTCTCAATGAACCTTTAAATACTTACAAGGAAAAAGCTAATAATCAGCAGCTACAGCAGCTACTAGCAATAATTCTGCTTCGAACAAACAGCCTGAAAATCTGCATCAATTAGCAATAAATCTGCTACTTTTATGAAGCTAGAAATCTGTAATTAGCCCAACTAAAAATCTGCAATCAAACAGAATCTTCTCCCATAATTCTAGCTTGTTTGTTTTGACTGCGTCTCTTGTAATAATGACGAAAAGGAACCACCTGGACACTTTGTTGTTGACCAGGTGTATTACTTGTAACATTACTCCTTTCCTCCAAAACGCGTTTGACCTCAAGCGCGAATGTTGGATATTGTTTCTCAATAAGTTGAGCTGATTCCCATGATGCTTTAGAAGGAGATAAGCCATCCCAATGAATTAGAATATGATACTCTCCTGCAATAATCTTTTTGTCCACTACAGCTTTTGGGCTTGGCAGAACTTCCCCTTGTTGAATATCTAGATATATAGGTGATGTCTCATCAATAGATCCCTGAAATTTTTTTAAACAGGAGACATGAAAAACTGGGTGTATTTTGACTGCTTGAGGAAGTTGAAGACGATAAGCTACAGTACCAATTTTTGCTTGTATGGTAAATGGGCCATAATATCGAGGAGAGAGTTTTTTGTTTCTGTTAGACGCTAGAGATAGTTGCCGATAAGGTTGTAACTTCAGCAACACCAGATCACCGACTTCAAAGTGCACTTCTCTGTGAGATTTATCATAGTTATTTTTCATGATATCTTGGGCTTGCAATAGTCTATCACGAATTCCCGATACAATCTGGTCTCGAATTTTGAGTTCCTGCTCCACAGCCTCTACTCGACTTAGCCCAGAATAATAATTTAGAAGGCGAGGTGGTGCTCTCCCATAAACGACTTCAAAAGGAGTTGTTTTCAGAGAAGAATGATAGCTAGTATTATAGCAATACTCTGCCCAAGAAATCCATTGCGTCCACTTGCGGGGCTGATCACTGGTAAAACAGCGTAAGTAGACTTCAATGGTGCGATTAACGACTTCTGTTTGCCCGTCACTCTGTGGGTGATAGGCTGAACTAAAAGTTAACTTTGTTCCACTCAATTTGAAGAGTTATGTCCAAAAGGAGCTTGTAAAAATGACATCTCTATCACTCACAATTGTTTCCGGCAGGCCATGCAACTTGAATATATGATCGAAAAACATTTTTGCCACTGAGATTGCAGAATATGGGTGAGACATGGGAATAAAGTGCGCATACTTTGAAAAGTGATACACCACGACTAGAAAAACAGATTTCCCAAATGAAGGAGGCAAGGCATCAATGAAATCCATTGAAATATCAGCCCATACTTGCAAGGGGACTTGCAAAGGTTATAGCAAACCAGCTGGTTGTAAATGCTCAGATTTGTTATTTTGACAAATTGCACAACACCTGATGAAATCTTGGATATTTTTCTTCATTCCAGACCAATAAAAGTCAGATGCTATGCGAAATAGAGTCTTTTGGTATCCTTCGTGACCTTGGTTATGCAGCGCTGAAATAACAACTTGGATGAGAGGGGAATTAGAATCCAAATATGCTCTCTTTTTGTAGAATATCAGTCCATTATTATATGACCATTGTGGTGGAAATTTTCCCAACTTGATATTGTTGATAATGGACTGCAATGGTTGGGTAGTTTCTACCTCCTCCATCAAGGCTTTGAAAAGTTCTAGTTGTGGCCCAGAAATTGTTGCAATCAGTCCGACATTGTCATCTCTTCGCGACAAGGCATCTGTCACTCGATTCTCCCTGTCTGCCTTATACTCCACTTGAAAATCGTAACCCAAGAGTTTGCTTATCCAGTGTTGTTGAGGGGGTGTACTGATTCGTTGATCAAGTAGATACTTGAGACTGAAATGATCTGTACGAATTATGAATTTTTTTCCCCATAAATAAGGTCTCCAATGCCGAATAGCTTGTTAAAGCGCAATGAGTTCCTTTTCATAAGTCGGGAGCTTGATGTGTCGTTGAGCCATTGGTTTGCTGTAAAAGGCAATGGGTCCGCCTTCTTGTTGTAACACCACCCCCATTCCATAATCAGAAGCATCACATTCAACAGAAAAGTCATTTTCAAAATTGGGTAATGCCAATACCGGGGTCGTTGTCATGGCACGCTTTAAGTGTTCAAATGCAGCCATTGATTCTCTAGTCCAAGTGAAGGAGTTCTTCCGTAGCATATTAGTTAAAGGTGTTGCAATCAAGCCATAATTATGTACGAACTTTCTGTAGTAACCGGTTAGGCCGAGGAATCCTCTAAGAGCTCGAATAGTTGTTGGTTTAGGCCATTGAGTCATAGCCTCAATCTTTTCAGCATCTGCCATCACTCCCTCTGCTGATATAATATGGCCAAGATAAGAGATCTTAGATTGAGCCAATGAGCATTTAGATTCCTTTAAAAACAACTCATTTTGTTGTAAGACAGAAAAAACCATTCGTAAATGGTTTAAATGGTCAGCCCATGTGCGGCTATAGACGAGTATGTCGTCGAAGAAAACAAGAACAAACTTATGAAGATAAGGCTGGAATATTTCATTCATTAAAGCTTGGAATGTAGAGGGCGCGTTGGTAAGTCCAAATGGCAACACCAGAAACTCAAAATGCCATGATGCGTCCGAAATGCTGTTTTCTCCACATCAGGTAGGTGCATGCGAACTTGGTGGTATCCAGATTTTAAATCCAACTTTGAGAAGTATGTTGAGCCGTATAATTCTTCAAGAAGTTCATCAATGACTGGGATTGGGAATTTATCCTTGATTGTTTGAGCATTCAAGGCACGATAATCAACACAAAATCGCCACGAATTGTCCGCCTTCTTAACAAGTAAAACTGGAGATGAATAAGGAGAATTGCTTGGTCTGATTATTCCCTGTTTTAGCATCTCTTCACACTGCACTTCAATTTCATCTTTCTGCATATGTGGGTAGCGGTAAGGTCTCACAACTACTGGGCCTGATCCGGGTTCTAGTGATATTCTGTGATCACATGCACGAGGAGGGGGTAGACCAACTGGTGTCTTAAATATGCCATGAAATTCTGAGCACAATTGCTTCAAATTCAGCCCTCGTTCCGCTTCTAATTTCATAGTTGAGAGAGATGGTTCTGATTTTTGAGTCGTCATTGTTGGATTTTTAACGCAGCGGGGTCATGGCAAAACACTTTTACACATATAAAATCCAAATAAAAGCATATAAATCGTGAATAAAAATTCGAGGGATCGAATCTAACCTTTTAAAATAATTCGGAGACAACGATCAGAGATCCTTAGCAGTTGCTCCTCAAGTGTGAAGCACTCCACCAGTATCCACCAAGAAAACGATGTTAAGGAGGAGGAAGGAGGTGGAGAGAATTGGGTTTTCTAAACTTTTTGGGTTTTCGGGTTTCGATGTGGGTTGGAATAAAATAGGGTCTATAATAGTGTATTTATAGGCAAAATTTTCAGCTAAAATTTTTCCCATAAATATTATTATTATTATCCCATTTATTATTCTCATTAATAATTAAAACACCTTTTAATCATTAATCCTTTTTCTAAACACTTTAGAAATAATTCTCTCTCTTAATTTAATTTCCAAAAATTAAATCCTTTAATTAATAATATTAAGAACTTTTCTTAATTAATTTATAATCAATTAAATCTCATTTAATCAATTATTAAATTTTCCAATTAATTATTTATTTCATAAATAAATAATTATTAGCCATTATTAATTAATTCCTCCACCATTAAATCATTCTCTTTTTATGTTATGACCCTGTAGGTTCAATATTAAGTCGGTAGTAGAAATAAATAATAATAAAACTATTTTATCATTATTTATATAAATTTTCTAATTTATTAAATATGATTAATTAATTAATCACATTTATTCTACATCGTGAGTGATGCTTCTCAACATATCGCGACTATCCGGATAATATGAATTCACTGCTTAAAATACCAAGAACCTGTCAGTGAATAGTTACCGTACAATAAACTCCTTCTACCCTACAATGTCCCGATTAAATACAAGGCATGGATCTCGTGTCAAGCCTATCTAATTCAATCACTTGCTTACCATTTACTATGCGTAGTTCTATTCAAATTAGAAACTCCTTTCTAATTTCATTTACTCTGGCCAGAGATTCCTGAACTAGCATAAGTGGATCAGCCTTGAACATTCGCTTCCTTCACTGGAAGGGGTAGATCCTTTATTGATCATACACTATCTTCGTGTACAAATTCCTATACCCAGAAGAGCCCTAATAATTGTCCCTGGAGACTAAGAACTAAACCAAAGCATAGTTCAGTGTACACAAGATGACTATGATGACCTCAAGTCTAAGGATACTTGTATAACTATCACTAAGCGAACAACTGCTGACACGTGAGTGAACTCCATCAGTTGTTCAGCTGTGCGAGTCATGTTCAGTGAACTTATTCTATAATAAGCACCTACATACTAGCTATAGTGTCACCACACAAATGTCTATGAGAACAGACATCCTTCATAATGAAGCAAGCATAGTATGTACCGATCTTTGCGGATTATTAATTACCAGTTAGTAATCCTATGACCAGGAACTATTTAAGTTTAGAGTTATCATCTTTTTAGGTCTCACTATTATGATCTCATCATAATCCATAAAAAACTTTACTCTAAACTATGGTATATCTTATTTAAATACTTAAATAGATAAAGCCCGTAATAAAAACAAAACAAGTCTTTATTAATATCAATGAAATCAAAACAGATTACATAAAAGTTATTCCTAAATCCTTATACATGATTGGACTTAGGACATATTTCTTTCAATCTCCCACTTGTACTAAAGCCAATCACTCTGGTATCTAATACCCATCTCATCTTTATGATGATCAAAGTGACTTTCAAAAAGTAGTTTTGTGAGTGGGTCTGCTATGTTGTTATGTGTGTCAACTCTAATTCAATACAATACAAGAAATGTTACCGCGCTCCCACTAACCCTTTTGTAGACGCATGGTTCATCTTCGTTTTTGATAAAATCAAACTCTTTGATTGTCTCATCAAAACGAATGTTCCATCTTTCGAGAAGCCTGCTTTAAACCACATATGGTTCGCAGCAGCTTACATACTAGGTTTTCATTTCTCTTGGAAAGAAAACCATCTGGCTAATTGCCAGATCTCATAGTCGTAGTAAGCAGCATTCGCAAGCAAAATCCGAACTGATTTTAACAGGGCTACAGGTAAAAGGTTTCATCAAAGTCAATCCATTGCCTTTGTTTGAATTCTTTTGCCACAAGCCTGGCCTTAAAGGTCTCCACCTGGCCATCTGCTCTAATCATTCTTTTGTATCCCGTATACATAGATTTCTTTCCGGATTTCATGGCACTATGCCATTTCTCTGAGTCAACACTACTCATAGCCTCATTATAGGTCACAGGGTCGTCATCATCAATGATCGACAATTCATTGTCATTCTCAATGACAAGGCCATAATACCTCTCAGGTTGGGGAGACACTCTCCCTGATCTATGAATGGGCTGTTCCACAAAAGGTTGTTCAGTCAGAACAGGTGTTTCCATTTGATCCGTAGTAGTTTGTGCTTCTTGAACTTTATCAAGTTCAATTTTGCTCCCACTGTTTCCTTCAAGGATAAACTCCTTTTCCAAGAAGGTAGCATGTCTGGAGACAAACACCCGATGATCGGTGCAAAAGTAATACCCTAAAGTCTCTTTAGGATATCCCACAAAACTACATTTTACAGATCGATATTCCAGCTTATCTGGGTCAACTTACTTGACATAAGCTGGACATCCCCAAATCTTAACGTGTTTAAGACTCGGTTTCCTTTCTTTCCATATCTCATACGGAGTTTGAGGAACAGATTTGGAAGGCACCTTATTCAGTAAATATGCTAAGGTTTCCAATGCATAACCCCATAGGAATACTGGAAGATTTGCATAGCTCATCATGGACCGAACTATGTCTAACAAAGTTCGATTTCTCCTTTCAGATACCAATCTGGAGGAGTCCACTGGGAGACTATACCATTTACTTTGAGATAATCTAGAAACACTCCATTAAAGTATTCACCACCTCGATCTAATCGAATAATTATAATACTATGTTTGGTTTATTTCTCCACTTCATACTTATATTCTTTGAACTTTTCAAAGGCCTCAGACTTGTGTTTCATCAAACACATATCTGAATCCAGATCTATCATCTATGAAAGTAATGAAGTATGAAAATCCACCCATGGCTTGCGTAGACATTGGTCCACATACATCTGTGTGTACCATTCCCAGCAAATTTGCAGCCCTCTCTCCATGTCTACTAAATGGAGACTGCAGTGCCACTATGAAGTGAGATTTTCATCATCCCTTTTCTTTTATTAGTTTGTTCAATCTGAAATAAATTATGTCACATACATACAGACCATTATTTAAAGCACCACGTCCATAAAGAATATTATCTCTAAGAATAGAACATTCATTATTCTCAATAATAAATGAAAATTCAGCCAAGTCTAACATGGGAATAATATTCCTCACAATCGAGGGAACAAAATAACAATTATTTTAAACAATAGACTTGCCCGTAGGCCTATGTAAATGAAATGATTCTACATCTTCAGCAGCAACTCTTGCTCCATTTCCATCAGTAGAATCACCTCCTCTTCCTTAAGAGTCCTACTTCTCCTTGGTCCCTGCAACAAATTGCAGATATGAGAACCACAGGCGGTATCGAATACCCAAGTAGAAATGACATATTCACTTCTATCATGAACATACCTGAATCAGAAGCGGTAGTCTCACTACCCTTCTTCTTCTTTAATTCTGCAAGGTAAACCTTGCAGTTCCTCTTCCAGTGCCCCACCTTGTTACAGTGAAAGCAAACAATTTTGCTCTCGGGGTCTTCAGCTTTTGGTGGAACCGGCGTTTTCTCACCTACTTTTTTCTTCTTGGAAGAGTTCCTCTTCCTTTTCTTAGGATTGGAACCTTCACCAATTAGAAGAACAGAACTCTTCTTAGGGGAAAAATTCGATTCCGCAGTCTTTAACATGTTGTGGAGTTCAGGCAGGCTGACATCCAACTTATTCATGTGAAAGTTCACAACAAACTGCGAGAACGAACTCGGAAGCGATTGCAAGACCAAGTCTTGGCTCAGCTCCCCATCCATGGCAAAACCAAGTTGTCCAAGACGTTCAATCAAATTGATCATCTTTAGTACATGGTCATTCACAGATGATCCCTCAGACATCCTACACCCGAACAGCTCCTTCGATATCTCATATCGAGCTGTCCTCCCTGCCACATCATACAACTCTTGTAGATGCACGAGGATAGTGTGAGCATCCATATGCTCATGTTGCTTCTGTAGCTCAATGTTCATGGAAGCTAGCATGATGTATTGAGCAACATTTGCATCATCTATCCACTTATGATACACAACATGTTCATCATTATGTGCATCACTAGCAAGTTCAGTAGACTTAGGTGAGTCAATCACGTATTCCAGCTTCTCAATCCTGAGAACAATTCTCAAGTTTCGAGACCAGTTAGCATAATTAGGACCAGTCAATTTATGAGCATCTAGTATGCTCCTGAGTGATAGTGCAGAAGACATAATGTATATTGTAAATCTGTAAATGATAAACACATAACAACACTTAGCAAATATTCGATTTCATTTCAAAACACTATATGAATCGGGTCTTTATTCATAAGTGGCTCCCACTAGTTTTCCTAATTTATTCAACCCCCTACGTGAAAAATTAAGCATTCATAATGCTAGTGGGAATAGGGATCCTACATTCCATTACACAACCCCGGCTGTGGCACGAAACGCCATGTAATGTTCAATAGGCAGACAACTCTTGTCAATTACATCTAATGTTATTCCCTAATCAAACTTTAGCCTCTTGAATAATTGAGTCACGGCTGTGGCACGACAAACTCAATATTCTAAGTCAAGTCAAACCCAACATTCTGTACAATTGAATCAGTCCCCAAAAGCCCACGGCTGTGGCACGTAACGACCTTTAGATTCTTATTTAATGTACACATCTCTATGTAATAGACAAGTATTTCTTATTTCGAAATCAAAGCCCTCGGCTGTGGCACGAAACGATAATGATTCAAAAAAAAGAACTACTTTCTACCATGTTAGAAGGCTATGACCGACACAAGCCCGTTGTGTCATTGGCCAATTACTACTTGATATTATTTAATTTTAGAGGGATTATATTACATTACAATCATAATCATATTATAAAGAAATTCTTCCTTTTAAATTAAATATTTCAAATCAATAATCAATAATCAGATGATTCCCAGATCGGGTGGAGCATTGTCAAGAGGCGTTACTTAATAACCCTTTCTTACAGATAGAAATCTGTTGTTGGCAGAATCATCCTTTCTCTCATATCAAAAATTCATATTCAATTACGTGTTTCACAAACACAAGAATCTCATGATTGTATTCATAATATTGTTATTAAGGTTATGAAACAATTTCACTATACTAGGTTGTCTAACAAACGCCTTATGTTCATTTAAGTTCACCTAAATCTATCATCGCATGATAAACTAAGCATATATCACATATATCAACATGAATAAACATTAAGCTAGGCATGTTACATTATCTAGCACATTAGTCTAAGCATTATACATCTCTATGTATCACATGAAGCATTTAAAAGCAATTAAAACAGTCAAAAACAACTTTAAAACACTTCATGGAAATATAAACAGTTCAAAACTTTTATATAAACTAAAATTGATCACTCCATTAGATCCGTCTCGGAAAAACGAATCCAACGGTATATTACACGCCTAAAACGGAGTTACGAAACTCCCAGAAAATCAATTTTAAAATCAACAGAAGGGCTGTAACGCATTACAGGAACGCGTTACAAGCCCTGTAACGCATTCCGGTGATGCGTTACACCCCTTTTAAGCCATTAAAGGGTGTAACGCATTCCGTGAATGCGCCACAGGTGTGTAACGCATTCCCGGAATGCGTTACACCTCTATTTTTTTTTAGCAGCCGCCATTCTTCTTCCTCGGAAAACGTGCATGTCAGACCTGACTGTTCCTTGCTTCTTTCTTCCGTGCACAGCAGCACAGAAACAATAGCAGAGTACAACAGATTACAGATATATACATACATACAAACAATTTATATATATATATGATTTATTTAATTACGAATTTAATTGTAAAAACTTCAAAAATTCATAATAAAAAATCTATACATCCTATAATTATGAAAAAAATACCCAGACGATCTACAACACTTGTAGAACCCAGATCAACATTCAAAATTATTATGAGAAACGATTTCTCATCAGACAAAATTAATCCATGATATAACTTGTAAAAATCATAATTAATTCATACAAGCACATAAAATTCTGAAATTTTTACCACATATCTATATGCATACAACCTATGCTCCGATACCATTGCTGGATTTTTAACGCAGCGGGGTCATGGCAAAACACTTTTACACATATAAAATCCAAATAAAAGCATATAAATCGTGAATAAAAATTCGAGGGATCGAATCTAACCTTTTAAAATAATTCGGAGACAACGATCAGAGATCCTTAGCAGTTGCTCCTCAAGTGTGAAGCACTCCACCAGTATCCACCAAGAAAACGATATTAAGGAGGAGGAAGGAGGTGGAGAGAATTGGGTTTTCCAAACTTTTTGGGTTTTCGGGTTTCGATGTGGGTTGGAATAAAATAGGGTCTATAATAGTGTATTTATAGGCAAAATTTTCAGCTGAAATTTTTTCCATAAATATTATTATTATTATCCCATTTATTATTCTCATTAATAATTAAAACACCTTTTAATCATTAATCCTTTTTCTAAACACTTTAGAAATAATTCTCTCTCTTGATTTAATTTCCAAAAATTAAATCCTTTAATTAATAATATTAAGAACTTTTCTTAATTAATTTATAATCAATTAAATCTCATTTAATCAATTATTAAATTTTCCAATTAATTATTTATTTCATAAATAAATAATTATTAGCCATTATTAATTAATTCCTCCATCATTAAATCATTCTCTTTTTATGCTGTGACCCTGTAGGTTCAATATTAAGCCGGTAGTAGAAATAAATAATAATAAAACTATTTTATCATTATATATATAAATTTTCTAATTTATTAAATATGATTAATTAATTAATCACATTTATTCTACATCGTGAGTGATGCTTCTCAACATATCGCGACTATCCGGATAATATGAATTCACTCCTTAGAATACCAAGAACCTGTCAGTGAATAGTTACCATACAATAAACTCCTTCTACCCTACAATGTCCCGATTAAATACAGTGCATGGATCTCGTGTCAAGCCTATCTAATTCAATCACTTGCTTACCATTTACTATGCGTAGTTCTATGCAAATTAGAAACTCCTTTCTAATTTCATTTACTCTGGCCAGAGATTCCTGAACTAGCATAAGTGGATCAGCCTTGAACATTCGCTTCCTTCACTGGAAGGGGTAGATCCTTTATTGATCATACACTATCTTCGTGTACAAATTCCTATACCCAGAAGAGCCCTAATAATTGTCCCTGGAGACTAAGAACTAAACCAAAGCATAGTTCAGTGTACACAAGATGACTATGATGACCTCAAGTCTAAGGATACTTGTATAACTATCACTAAGCGAACAACTGCTGACACGTGAGTGAACTCCATCAGTTGTTCAGCTAGGCGAGTCATGTTCAGTGAACTTATTCTATAATAAGCACCTACATACTAGCTATAGTGTCACCACACAAATGTCTATGAGAACAGACATCCTTCATAATGAAGCAAGCATAGTATGTACCGATCTTTGCGGATTATTAATTACCAATTAGTAATCCTATGACCAGGAACTATTTAAGTTTAGAGTTATCATCTTTTTAGGTCTCACTATTATGATCTCATCATAATCCATAAAAAGCTTTACTCTAAACTATGGTATATCTTATTTAAACACTTAAATAGATAAAGCCCGTAATAAAAACAAAACAAGTCTTTATTAATATCAATGAAATCAAAACAGATTACATAAAAGTTATTCCTAAATCCTTATACATGATTGGACTTAGGACATATTCCTTTCAGTCATCCTCTAGCCACATGGTAACCTAAACTCAAATAATCAAATCTATCAATTTATATCACATATATCTCTGCTGATACACGTATGCTTTATGTTTGATATGGAGCTTGTAGTATAATTTTTAATTAAATTACAAATAAGTACCACGTATATTAGCCTATTTTCAATACAGTCCCCGAACTTCTTGCTATTTATAAACCTGTCCTTGTAGTTTATAATAGTTACACTTTAAACCCAAAACCTATCATGAATAACGATAATAGTTCACCGATTTAAACAATTTTGAATGGCTCCAACTATTTAGCTTGGTCTCAATTTATGAGAAGTTTTTTCTCAAAGAAAAAAGATTTGGCGTTATGTAAATGGGGATTTTACTATTCCAAATAAAGAGAAGGATGAACTTGAGTCAAAGTTCAAAGATCGCGTTGAAGAGTGGGATGTCAAAAATTATCAACCTATTACATTCTTTAGAAACTCTCCTGTTTCTAAAATCAATTTGCAGTTTAGAAATTTTGAGACTGCAAAGGAAATTTAAGATTTGCTAGCATCTCGGTATACTACATCGGATCTTGCACACCAGTATCAAATCATGGGATTTCTGTGTAAACAGAAACAAGCATCTGGTCAATCGGTAGCTGATTTTCTATCTCAAATTCAAGCACTTTGGGATTAGTTGACACTATCTAAACCAAAATGGCTACATACAGAGGATGCAACACTTTATCACTCTTACCGTGATCAACAACGTCTCATTAAATTCTTGATGGCTCTTACTCAAAATTTTGAACCAGTTAGAACTGCTCTCCTCCACCGTGTTCCGCTGCCTACTCTGGAAAGTGCCTTAACTGAACTTATTTTTAAGGAAACGCGACTTGGCATCGGTAAAATCAGTCCCACAACTGATATTGTCCTAACAGTACCTCCAGAATCTACTTTTGACAAAATATTTTAAAGGTTTTGTCATCAAAATGGACATATAACTAAGGATTGTTTTGCACTTCACAATCACACCTGCCAACATTGTCATCAAAAGGACATTACTCCATTAAGTTTTGCAAGAAAAAATCATCATTCCGCCCAAAAAAGTTATCTCATTCTTCTGCTGCTGCCACCTCTGAATCTACATCAGAAACTGAACCAACCATATCTGCAAGCGAGCTCGAGTCCTTGCTTCGACAGGTTTTACTGAAAGCCAACTATCCCTCCACTGCATTCTCTATCACTGCAGGTACTTCTTGGTATTTTGATTCTGCATGTTGCAATCACATGACAAATGATCCATCCATATTTACCACAAAAATACAGAGTTTATACCTTCCAAATATTCAAACTACCAATGGCTCTACAATAAAAGTGGCACATATTGGAACTGTATCCAGAGAAGATCTTTCTCTTCCTAACACATACTTTGTTCCTAATCTTTCACTTAATCTTGTTTCTATTGGCCAATTATGTGATCTCGATTTTGACATTATCTTTACCTCTTCTGGTTATCATGTACGTGATCCTCAGACTGGAGAAACTCTTGGGACAAGACGTAGATGCGGAAGGTTGTTTGAGCTCACTTCACTCCATCTTCCTACATCAATATCTCCCTCCACTAATGTAGCTGGTTTTGTTTCATCTACAACCAACATCTGGCATTCTCGGTTAGGACATCCTTCACCTTCTCGTTTATGTAGTCTTGTTTCTAGTGGTCATCTAGGTAGGGAAAATGCAGACACTATTGATTTTGTGTCATGTAAGCTAGAAAAACCACATGTTCTTCCATTTCTTATTCATTATGAAAAATCATCAGCTACTTTTGATCTTATACATTCTGATATTTAATGTCCCTCTTCAACTCCCAATATGGGGGGGGGGTCTAGATACTATGTGATATTTGTTGATAATTTCTCTCAATACACTTGGATATATATTTTGAAAAATCGATCTGAATTAGGAGAAACATATAAAAAAATTTCCACTATGATCGAGACTCAATTCAAAAAGAAAATCAAACTTTTTCATGCCGACAATGCAAAAGGATACAAAGAGTCAGAACTTATAAAATTTTTGGCATCATATGGTAATCTTGCACAAAGCTCGTGTCCTTACACATCACAACAAAATGGTCGTGCCGAACGCAAACATAGACACATTCTTGATACAATTCGAGCTCTATCATTTCTTCTTCCTGTCCAGAATACTTTTGGGGAGAAGCTACATTGACTGCTATTCATACAATAAACATGATTCCTTCTTTAGTCATAGATAATGTGTCTCCTTATGAAAAATTATATGAAGAACCACCTTTAAATGACACTCTTAAGGTCGGTTCTGCATGTTTTATTCTTCTCCCACCACATGAAAGAACAAAACTAGAACCTCGTGCCCGTCTTTGTTATTTTATTGGTTATGGTAGTGGTCAGAAAGGATATCGTTGTTGGGATCCTATCTCTCAATGACTACGAGTCTCCCGAAATGTGACATTTTGGGAACACGAAATGTTTTCATCTATGTCAGATTTTAAAATCAACACTTCTTCTAGCATTTCTCACTTAAAAGATCCTTTTGTTGATCTACATCCCAGTGATGAATATCTAGACTCATCAACATCCTCAAATACAATTCCATCAGATCTCTCAAACGTGCTCATACAACTATCTTCATCTGCTAATGTTCCTCTAACGGAAGTTTAGTCTAAGGATTCTAATATTGAGCCTCTTATTCTACCGTCACATTCAGCTGAGCCTATTATTCGTTTTACACGGGTAAGACAGCCTCATGTTGAACTTACTGATTATCATGTTTACTCTGCTACGTTATATGATCCTCAAACATATAGAGAGGCTAGTGTTAACCCTCTTTGGCAGAAAGCAATGCAGATGAACTCCAAGCATTGGAGAAAACTCACACTTGGGATTTGGTGACTTTGCCTTCTGAAAAAACAACAGTGAGTTCCCGATGGATCTAGAAAATCAAGACAAAATCTGATGGCTCTATTGATCGATATAAAGCACGTCTTGTTGCTAGAGATTTTACACAAGAGTATAGTATTGATTTTAAGGAAACTTTTGCACCAGATGTTCGCCTCACATCTGTTAGAAGTTTACTTGCGGTTGGAGCATCAAAACATGGGATATGTGGAAAATGGATGTCAAGAATGCTTTTCTTAATGGAGACCTTCATGGGGAAGTCTACCTCAAACCTCCTCCGGGTTTCTCTCATTCTCCAAATCAAGTGCTCAAACTTAACAAGGCTCTTTATGGTCTTAAACAAGCACCACAAACATGGTTTGAAAAAATTAGCAAAGTGGTTCAACAACTGGGATTCTTCTCCAGTCCATACGATCATGTTTTATTCATTCGACGATCTGAACGAGGAATTATGTTACTTCTTCTATATGTGGATGATATGATCATTACTGGAGACGACATTACTGGTATTTCTGAACTAAAACAATTTATGAGTCAACAATTTGAAATGAAAGATCTTGGTTCATTAAGCTACTTCTTGGGTCTTGAGGTCTCTTTGGTCCCTAGTGGCTACACTCTCTCTCAAGTCAAGTATGCATTAGACCTTTTGTTGAAATCTGGACGTAGTGACACTAAAATAACATCTACTCCTTTAGAATATGAGGCAAAACTTAATGTTGAGGATGGGGAACTACTTCAAAATCCTACACTGTATCGCCAGTTGGTTGGGAGTTTAATTTATCTCACTATCACTCGTCCAGATATTGCTCATGTTGTTCACATTGTAAGTCAATTCACGGCAGCTCCTCGCACTCCTCACTATACAGCTGTTCTTTACATACTTCGTTATGTCAAGGGAACCATATTTCATGGACTATATGATTCATATAACTCTTCTCTCGAGTTGCATGGATTCTCTGATGTTGATTGGGGTGGTGATCCTACTACCAGATGTTCTACTATAGGATTCTGTTTCGTTCTTGGTGACTCCCTCATTTCTTGGCAAGTAAGAAACAATCACTTACCTCCAAATCAAGCGTAGAGTAAAAGTAAGAAACACTCTCCAGCCACTCCTCTCTACTGTGATAGTAAAAGTGCCATGGATATTGCTCATAATGATGTCTTTCACGAGCGAACCAAACATATAGAAATTGATTGTCATTTCACACGTCAACAAGCTGCAAAAGGCACAGTTCATCATCGTAGTGTCTCTAACATAGACAATACTGCAGATATTTTTATGAAATCTCATTCTCCTGGAAGTTTTCGTCATTATAATTCCAAACTCAACTTGGTGTATAGACCATCTTTAGTTTGATGGGGGGGTGTTAAAGTAATGATATCACAATAATGACTTCATGGCTATGACGTCACCACAACTTGGTCCCCAAACTTTACTGTAGCGATACTGTAACATCACTGTAGAAAATATAGTGAGCAAGTAGTTATGTGTATATAATCAGTCCTCTCTTATGTAATTATTTAAGTTTTATACAAGTAATACAAGAGTTGGTTTATTCTCTTACATTACATTTCAACTTCATCAGTTAATTTATATTCATACACATTCACATTTTGATTTCACACAACACATACACGTCAGATTTATCAGTTATAACTTGTCAAACACCATCATATCGTGACGTTTCTCGAGTCTCTTTAGATTTTCGAAAATATAGGTTATGTTTGAACTTTTTATCAAATAGAGACGATAACATGAGACCAATAAAAAACTTGAAATTCTTGTGGCTGTTGCAGCGTGAAAATCCAGTAGACCAAGATCTTTGTAATGACTATAAACAATCTGAATTCTTTCTCACACTTCAATATTGATCTAGTTTCTGTTTTTAAGTACCTCTGTGATACTAATACAGCTTGGTGATTAATAATAATAATAATAATAATAAGTATCTAAATAGATATCGTCTTTGATTAAATGAATAAGTTTGATTTGCATGAAGTTACCTCAAATCATACCTTATTGCTTTGGAACCTAATCAAAATTTTAAACTTCAAATCACAGTAAATATATTTCTCATTTAATTTGCATTTGAAAACAAAAATTGAAGTTACAAAGGATTTGAATGAAATAATATAGTATGTATGATATAGCTTGTATTGGAACCCGTTTTCTTCTTGAACCGTTTTCATCCACTAGTCTCTTGATCATCCTGCAAGGAGAAGAGTGTGAGGTATTGGCCCCAATTCACCCCTGTTATGAGAATAAGTTAACTAGTTCGGTGAGTAATAATGAACACAAGATAATATGAGAGTATGTGAGAGTGTGTGTGGAATGAGTAAAACTTGTGTTTATATAGAACCTGTCACTAGTTCAACATTGTCTTCCCTATTGTTTCGGACGATTGTGACAAACCAAGAACGTGGGCGTTGAAGCCCAGAAGACTACGTCCACGCTTTCATCTCTAGCGGAACAAGTTGTGTGTTATATGGGTTGACCTTCCTTCGACCCACTTAGACTTCCTTTGACATCAGCTCAAATACGTATGATAGGCCTACGAGAGTCGAGCTTCGGATGAGCATGCACTTAGACTAAGTCCAACCTCTTCAGCCCCTCTTCAGCCCGTTCATTGGCCAAGAATGCAAACCCTAATTTTCCAATACATGAATAGCGCCGCTTGGAAAGTCGTGATTATTTTAATGATCACAACTGTCATGACTCGAGATTGTAACTTCCATCCAACCATTGAATTTCATACGTTTCAATCAAAGTCGTTGGTTTTGAACCTGATGCCTCATAACTCATAACTCAGGCCATCCAAACGTCACAATCCTTTCTATATATATACATACCCTTCCCCCTCATTTCATCATTTTATTTTCTTTCAAACTTTCTCCATAGAACCTCTTTCTGGGCAACAATCTTCTACAAGCATGCTCATCACGGGCAACCAAGGTCTCGATTTCCACAACAACCCTACCCAATATCTCACTCTTTATATACAAGTAAATTTCATATCCCTTCAATTAAGGTTTTTCTTCGTTGTCGAATAAGCGTGTTCTGTTAACTTGTTTTGAGATTTTGGTAGTTTGCATGACTCACTGTAGTGATAAGTCTGCTAATTTGAGTTTTCTAGGGTTTGGGTGTATCTTTTTAGTATCTTAGGCATGTTCCCCTCTTTCTTTTTTGTGGAAGTTGTATGGGATTTAAAGATGGCATGAAGGTGTGTTCTCTGTCTTGAACATTTTTCAGATTGTTGAAGCCCTTGAACACACTTCGGGAGCCGATCCATGTACTCCTTTTAATATAGTCTTCATCCCCCTCGCTTCGGATCGGTCCGACCTGTTGTACTCGGCCCTTTTTTCTCTTCTTTTTTTCATTTACCCGTCCCGAGTACACGGCTAACATTTTATCATTTTCGGATGGAGAAAAATAGATCAGTCCAATCAAGATGTCGGCCCTTCGGACAGGACTCTGATTCCCATCGGCCCAACCCACTTTAATGACAGCTTCTTTTTCGGCAGCAAATAACCCAACCCAACTGAAAAAGTTGAAAATAGAGAAATTATATTCGAAGTACCACATTTCCAGGGGCCATTATCATCTATACACGTCGAATGATTCCGATAAGATCTATCAAACTCCCCATGTCCCTGCTGGCTTCGATGATTGCACCGTAGGGATCTCATAGGCTGCTTTCAAATGCGGTTTTCGTGTCCCCCTACTGAAATTCATTAAGAAGCTCTTCCGTGAGATGAAAATCTCTTTCGCCCAAATGGACCCTAATGGGTTCATACATATAAACAACTTTCACTTCACATGCCAAAAGGCTAAGATTAAGCCTTCGATCAGACTATTCTAGTTTCACTATGACTTTCGAAAGAACGGAAAGAGTGACGGCTTTTTTACTATTCTGGTTTAACGGAATGTTAAATTTTACAAAAATGGACCAATACTCATGATAAAATCTCCAAAACTAGCTTTTGTCCTTGTGCTACTTTGAGCATTTTTATGTTAAATTGTGCTGAAATGGACCAATACTCATGATAAAATCCTCAAAATTATAACCTACCTGCCCAATTATCCCTCAAATCTCCTACTTCTCTCTCTCTCAAATCTCTCATCTCTTAAATACTAATGTTTATTATTGATGGATTGGGATGAAGATATGCAAGATGTACATCAAGAAATAAAAGAAAGAAATTTTTGGCACTTTGAATAAAGGAATAGTATAGACCGATTGTGGACAAACAGCATAATAAGAAGGGCTTCTCATCAGGGAAAGTTAGTCACGAAAAGGGATGGAAATAAAACTTCTACTTATATGACGTTCCCAGAATTAGAATCCAGTTCAACACAGATCCAAGTAAGGGTGCGCCTTCTTTATTTATCTTTTACTCTTTAATTCTTTTTTGTTCTTATGGTATTTTTTCCTTCTACACCAAATAATCCTTCTGTGTGGGAGCTTGAGGGCGCACCCAAAGAAAGGGCAGAAGCCGTACTCAAGATTACCGCAGAGAGATGGAACTTGAAGATGCTTGTTACCGAGTCCAACTTAATACGAGTCGGCATACTGTCTAATCTCGTAGGGACTAAATTTAAGTATACGGAGTTTAGAAAGGGCGTCCATATCGCTCATGTTATAGAAGTTGACAGTGATGAAGAGGAGGATGAAGAAGATAATGAGCATAGTAGTGCTCAGAATGACCTTCCTTTAGGTTAGAATATTGATAGTACCTGTTGGGGCGCACCTTTCATTAAGGACGCGCCCTCGTCGTATTTTACTTGTTGTGGTTTTTAGTTTCTTATATATCCAAATATTACTTGTTGCACTTTATTCATCTATCTGTTATCTTTGCATATCATAAAGTAAAAGTGCATTATTGAAACGTATCAATACTTCCTTAACAGCCACTTTATCTTATATGGGCACGCCTTAAACTTTAGGCACGCCTTTCCACCATGTCTACTAATGTTTTCCATATGTTTTATGTAGACATGGCTCCTCCTAGAATTCCCAAGTCGTTTGGGGGCGTGTCCCAGTGATAAATCCAAGTCCAAACCGCCAAAGAAAGATATTTTAAAAGCTCTATCATCTATTCCTGCTCATCCCTTTATTTTCCAACCTACCCCTGTCCCAAAAAGGACAGTGGTAGATTTAACTGAAAAACAGGGCACATCTAAGAGGCCCCGAATAGAGGGTGCGCCCTCTGGCTCTTCCACATCAGCACTTAACCATCTTGGCCCTTTGGGTTCTGCTTATGTCACTGATCAAGAGGTCAACCAGTGGCAATCAATGAGATTAGAAGAGTCTACCAAGGCCTCAGTCAAATCCTCTTGTTAGCTCATGTTTCATTCTCTTCAAGTCATGGATAAAATTCTGGAGGATAAGGCGCGTCTGGAGCGTTTACAAGGAGATAATAATATTCTCCAAAACAATCTCAAAGACAAGGACCTTCTTCACTCTAAGGACATCAAAGCAAAAGACTCTCAGATCTTCTATCTCAAAGAAGAAGTGGAAAACTTAACTTCTCAGTTGGATATAGCTAACAGGAAGGCCACATCCCTCCATACCGAGTTAGAAGAGTCAAAGCTCAGGATTGTATACCTTGAAGGGCTACAGAGAGATGGTTTGCCAAATGAGAAGAGGGAGATTATTGACGAGGCTTTTGCTCGTGGTTTTCATTTTTACAAGGTTGGATTCATGGAGAATGACCCCGATTATTCCTTTGAGAAGTTTGGAGAGGAGACGGTTGCTGAGATGGTGGAGTTTAAGAGGGAATATGTTGATGAGATCAGAGAAAGAAGGGTGGAAATCGGCCTGGAAGAAAAAGAAGAAGACGCGCCTACTGATGAACCTACTAAGGACGCGCCTGAGGTTGATCCCCCCCGTTCCTCTCCAATCAATTCCACCTACTGATGACTCTCAGGGCACGCCCTGAACTTCTTTTAAATATGCTTGAACTAACCTTAATACTTTGAGGTGTCAGCCCTCTTTTAATGTTGTGCAAAGTTGTAAGACTATTTACTTTTTGTGTTGGTTTTCTGGAATTGCTTTTATTATGACAATCATATGCTTTTCATATTTTAATTTCATTTTGCAATTATATAGGGCATCTCCATTATTAGGATGCACCTTTTTACCTGTCATGGTAGGACTGCAGATAGACCATTAGGGTGCGCCTTGTAGGTGCTGACTTTCATTTTATTTCCCTGCAAAATATTTTTCTTGCTTTACTTTTTATGAACTTTCCAAGTAAATGTGATTGAGATATTTCCATACATTAGGCGTGTCCTCATATTTTAAGACACCTTTACTGTCAGGGCGCGCCTATAAAGCTACATCAATCTTTGCACTGACTGAGATATTTTTATATTGAAAGCGCGCCTGCTTGGCCATAACACATCTCAAAATATTCATTTTGCTTTTTCTGTTATACATTTGGAACATGACTTTTGATCCGTTTGAGTTCTATTTCTCACAAACTACATATTGTCTGGGCGTCCCCTACTATGGGGGCGTCCTCTTATTTTTTTGAGTAGAATTATGAAAAATAGATTTTATTGAGGTACCTCTACCCTTAGGGCGCGCCTGATGCATAATCTTACTACAATATTCTGAAATATATATAATTAAATATTTTTCTCTTTTATTAATAATGCGCTCTAGTGTAAAAATTACACCAGTCCCATGGCTACTATACTCTATGGGGAAATATTTGAAAAATTTATCCTTCAGCTAGTTCCAAGGTTAGTAGTCATATATACTACACCCTAGGCTAGGAGGAATTTATTTGCTACTAGTTTATTACATAAAACTCAATCATAGAAGTGAGGGGGCCAAGGCCGCACCCTATTGATAATACTTTCGCAAGTGCTCTACATTCCAAGCTCGAGGGATGAGCTTGCCATCTAAATCTTTCAAGCGATAAGTCCCCTTCCAAAGTATAGCTTTGACCATGTATGGTCCTTCCCAATTAGCTCCAAGCACTCCATGCTGAGCTATTTTAGTATTCGGCATGACTTTTCGCAAAACCAGATCTCCCACCTTATAAGGTACATACTTCACCTTCTTGTTGAAATACCTTGCAATTCTCCGCTGATATACAGCAAGTTTCATATGGGAATTTATTTTAGCTTCATCCAACAGATCCAAGTGGAGCCTTTGATTGACCTCTGCATCTTCCTCAATAAACAAATCCCTTCGTAACGATCCAACTCCCACTTCTACGGGAATCATAGCTATTAAGTGGCATTTTATACCACTTAGAACGTCTTATAATGGCTTGAATTAATGTCTTGAAATCAAGTATTTTGTGTATTTGATGCGTTTTTCTAGTGTCTTTGCATTTCAGGGTATAACTTGCGAATTTAGGGGGATTTCATCAAAATAAGCTTAGGGAAGTACTTGGAATCAGTTGCGGGGAGTTGTGCGAAGAAATCAGCAAAATCAGGAGCAGAAAGTTGATTTTTCCAGAAACTGTCCAGGTGCCCGCCTGGGATGTGGGACGACCTCCTAGAGGTGCAGACGCCCGCTTGGAACCTGGGGCGGCCGCCTGGGGTCGAGAAAATTAATTCTGGATTTTTAATTCGTATTCTACTAGGCTTCTGACGGCGCTGTTTCTTGTGGACCCTTATATAAACCTACTTGAGAGACGTTTCACAATAACAAACAACAAGGATCAAGTATCAATCAAGCAAGGAGCAAGGAGAGAAGATTAAGAAGACCGTTTTAGCACACCGCAATGAAAAAGAGGAAGCATACGTTATCTTGTGATTCTTTTATTCGTTATAACAGTGGATGCTAGTTTTCTTTACTTTGAACCTTAATACTCTTGTGATGTACTCTGGTTTTAATAAGTATTTTATTAGTTTATATTATCGTGTTATTATCATGTTTTCATATGAACCCATGGTAACGATGAGTTCTATCATGGGCTAATCGTGATCATGGGGTCGTCGCGGATTTACTATGGATTTCTTTAGTTAATTATTTAATACCTTGGTAAGTGATGATTGTATGATAACTAGTATAGGTTGTGCTTATTCGTCTTATGTGCGTCGCAAAAATATAAGATAGCCTATTAATCTCTTGTGATGCGACAGTGAATCTTGAGATTTAGAACTTGCCATGCTAGCATAGGTTCATATATTGTATGCATGATTAGTGGGTAACTCTAACCGTTTTACTTGCCCTATGTAATCGTAATGAATAACTTGCGCTTAAATCGTTATGTTGTCAAATTTTGTAGACATATAGGGTCTCAACATAATTGATGCTTATTCAACTTCTATCTTAATTATGGATGCTTGGTAGAATGGTATTTGTGCAACGAAAGTTAGCTTTTATCAGTTTCGTGTTGTTCGATTAATATCATCACCGTTACATGCTAAGGGTAATAACAATAATTATTGAAGGAAGTAGTAATGAAGTTATGATCTCATGTGTGTTTAATATTGTTAATTCAAGTGTTATTTAAGTGTTTTATTCTCGTAGTTAATCATAGTTAATAATTAGTTAATCAACCTTAAGTGTTATTGTCTTGACATTGAGAAGTAATCATATATTGGTGAGTAAGTGTTAATTAAATATAATTAGTTTGAGTCTCTGTGGGAACGGACTGGAAATTATTCTATATTACTTGTGAACGCGTATATTTGTGTGAATTATTAGCGCATGCTTTGTGCCTAACAAGTTTTTGGTGCCGTTGCCGGGGACTCGGTGTTATTTTGTTTAGTTTATGTACTTGCCATCAGTGGTCATTAGGACTTATTGATTAAGACTTGTTACTTATTGTTTCCGGTTGTGTTTCAGGTACTCTAGCGAGCGTTTATGCAAACACATTCTCGCACTCGCAAGAGGACTCTAGATACGGCTGAGGAGACCGACTCGGTTCTTGATATTCCGGAGAAGATAGATTTTGAAGATTCGGATAAAGAAAGTGAAAAGAAAGAACTGGTAATCGTGGGTGATCGTATAGTTCCAGCAGATCCAGCTCTTATGGACTTTTCTCGCCCTAAAATTGATGACATTCAGTCAAGCATCATTCATCCGGCTATTCAGGCTAATACTTTTGAAATCAAGTCGGGCACTATTCAGATGGTGCAGAATTCTGTTTCTTTCGGAGGTGCTGCGACTGAAGATCCCAACATGCATATCAGGAATTTTGTCGAGATCTGTAGTACTTTCAAATATAATGGTGTTACTGATGAGGCTATCAAGTAAGGCTTTTCCCATTCTCTCTGAGGGATAAAGCTAAGGACTGGTTACATTCTTTACCAGCTGGGTCCATCACTACTTGGGAAGATCTTGCGCAAAAGTTTCTGGTGAAGTTTTATCCAATGGCCAAGACTGCAGCTATGAGGAGTGCTCTTACTCAGTTTGCACAACAACCAACAGAATCTATGTACGAAGCTTGGGAGTGCTATAATAAGATGTTGAGAAAGTGTCCACATCATGGTATGCCTGACTGGATGGTGATCATCGGGTTCTACAATGGTTTGGGGGCCCAATCTCGGCCCATGCTCGATGCAGCAGCTGGAGGCACCTTGTTGGCCAAAAGCTATACTGAAGCCTATAATCTCATTGAAACTATGGCTGCAAACGAGCATCAAAACCCAACTCAAAGGATGATTCCTGGGAAGGTAGCAGGCATTCTGGAAGTTGATGCAGCTACAGCTATTGCAGCGCAGCTCCAAGCGCTGTCTATGAAGGTCGATTCTTTAGCCAACTATGGAGTCAATCAGATAGCTATTGTCTGTGAGCTTTATGCAGGCTCTCATGCTACGGATCAGTGTTCTCTTGTTAATGAATCTATTTAGTATGTGAACAATTATCAGCGACCGCAGCAGCCTGTGCCAGCTACTTATCATCCTAATAACAGAAATCATCCCAATTTCAGCTGGAGCAATACTCAGAATACTGTTCAGCAACCATATCAGCAAGCTGTAAGTAAGCAGTTTAATCCACCTAGATTCCCGCAACCTCAGCAATATGCTCAAAGGCAATCATACCCTCAATAAGGAGGTGCTGCTCCACCTTCTAGTGCTGATTTCGAGGAGCTAAAGCTGTTGTGCAAAAGTCAGGCTGTTTCTATCAAGACCTTGGAGAATCAAATCGGTCAAATAGCCAATGACGTGCTCAATCGTCAACCTGACACACTTCCCAGCGATACTCAAGTGCCAGGCAGGAAGGAAGCTAAAGAGCAATTCAAGGCTATTACCTTAAGGTCTGGAAAAGTTGCTGATGCTGAAAAAGCAAAAGATAGAGAAGCTGAAGTTGAAGATGGAGAAGAGAAGCAAAAGGAGAAAGAGGCGGAACCAAGGAAGACTGCTGTTGAACACACTCTGCCTGAGGGTAATACATGGGAGAAACAGCTCTATCCTCCACCACCTTTTCCTAAGCGATTGCAAAAACAAAAGTTGGTTAAGTAATTTGGTAAGTTTCTGGAGGTGTTCAAAAAACTTCACATCAACATACCTTTCGCTGAGGCTCTGGAGCAAATGCCTAGTTATGCAAAATTCATGAAAGGTATTCTTTCAAGGAACATGAAACTGGATGATCTCGATACCGTTGCTCTAACGGAAGAGTGCAGTATTGTGTTACAACAAAAATTACCTCCAAAGCTTAAGGATCCAGGTAACTTCACCATTTCTTGCACCATTGGCAAGTTGTCATTCGACAAGTGCCTTTGCGATTTGGGAGAAAGCATCAATTTGATGTCGTTGTCTATCTTCAAAAAGCTGAATTTACCTTATCCAAAGCCCACCTATATTTCTCTACAATTGGCTGATCGTTCTATTACATACCCACGAGGCATCGTGAATGACGTGTTAGTAAAGGTGGATAAGCTCATCTTTCCTGCAGACTTTGTCATTCTAGATTTCGAGGAAGATAAGAAGATTCCCATAATCTTGGGAAGACCTTTCTTGGCTACATATCATACTTTGATAGATGTGCAAAAAGGTGAACTTACTATGAGGGTGCAAGATCAGGATGTGATATTCAATGTATTCAATGCGATGAAATTCCCTACAGAAGATGAGGAGTGCTTCAAGGTGGATTTGATTGATTATGTGGTAAGTTCAGAACTTGATCATGTGCTAAGGTCTGATGCCTTAGAAAAAGCCTTATTGGGGGAATTTGACAGTGAAGATGAGGAAAGCAATGAGCAACTACAATATCTAAATGCTTCTCCTTGGAAGTGAAATCTAGATATACCATTTGAATCTCTTGGTAATACTGATCTCAAGAATGCTGAGGGAAAGCTCAACCCATCTATTGAGGAAGCGCCTAATTTGGAGCTTAAACCATTGCCTGAACACTTGAGGTATGCTTTTCTAGGTGATGCATCTACTTTGCCTGTTATTATTACATCTGACCTTTCAGTTAGTGAGGAGGACAAGCTCTTGAGGATCTTGAGAGAATTCAAATCGGCCATCGGATGGACTATAGCAGATATAAAAGCGATCAGCCCTTCGTATTACATGCATAAAATTCTGCTAGAGGAAGGTAGCAAGCCGACTATTGAGCAACAGAGAAGACTTAATCCTATCATGAAAAAAGTGGTGAAGAAAGAAATTCTAAAGTGGCTGGATGCAGGAATCATATATCCTATTTCTGACAGTCACGGGATGAAAAGAGGTATTACTGTGGTAGCAAATGAGAAGAACGAGCTCATCCCTACTCGAACAGTAATGGGATGGAGGGTATGCATGGACTACAAAAAGTTGAACAAAGCCACGAGAAAGGATCACTTCCCTCTTCCATTTATTGATCAGATGCTTGACAGGTTGGCTGGTCATGAGTATTATTGTCTTCTGGATGGCTATTCGGGTTACAATCAGATTTGCATTGCACCAGAAGATCAAGAAAAGACTACTTTCACTTGTCCATTTGGCATGTTTGCTTTTCGCAGAGTTTCTTTTGGCTTATGTGGTGCACCTGCCGCTTTTTAGAGATGCATGATGGCAATATTCTCTGATATGATTGGAAATAATGTCGAAGTGTTCATGAACGACTTCTCCGTCTTTGGACATTCATTTGATGAATGTTTGAATAATCTCCGTTCGGTGCTCAAAAGGTGTGTGGAAACTAATTTGGTGCTCAATTGGGAAAAATGTCACTTCATGGTGCAACAAAGCATCATTCTTGGGCATAAGGTCTCTAGTAAAGGTCTTGAGGTGGATAAAGTCAAGGTGAGAGTAATTGAAAATCTTCCTCCACCTATTTTTGTGAAAGGAATCTGTAGTTTTCTTGGGCATGTGGGTTTTTATCGGCGTTTCATCAAGTACTTCTCTAAGATATCTAAGCCGTTATGCAACTTGCTCGAGAAAGATGTGCCTTTCAAATTTGATGATGAATGCTTGGCAGCATTCAAGACTCTCAAGAAGAGTTTAATAACTGCACCAGTTATAACGACACCTGATTGGATAGAACCTTTTGAGATGATGTGCGATGCAAGTGATTATGCAGTGGGAGCAGTTCTTGGGCAGTGCAAGAATAATATTTTTCATGTGGTCTACTATGCTAGTAAGACGCTTAATGGAGCTCAAATGAACTACACCACTACTGAGAAGGAGCTCTTGGCTATAGTTTTTAGTTTCGAAAAATTTCGATCTTATCTACTTGGGACAAAGGTGAAAGTATTCACTGATCACGCTGACATTCGCTATCTGGTCTCAAAGAAGGATTCGAAGCCTAAACTTATTCGTTGGGTGCTCTTGCTACATGTATTTGAGTTAGAGATCAAGGATCGAAAAGGCACTGAAAAACAAGTAGTTGACCATCTCTCTAGACTGGAGAATCCTGATTCTACTTCACATGATAAGACATTGATCAACGAATTTTTTTCGGATGAGCAGTTGTTCGCAGTTCAAGAGGAAGAGCCATGGTTCGCAGATATTGTGAACTATCTTGTCAGCAATATAATGCCTCCTAATATGAATGCAGCTCAAAAGAAGAAGTTTCTGCATGAGGTGAAGTGGTACATGTGGGATGAACCATATTTGTTTAGACAAGGAGCTAACCAAATCATCAAGAGATGTATCCCATTCTGTGAGACGGAGGGGATATTACGAGACTGTCATTCCACAGTTTATGGTGGACATTATGATGGTGAAAAGACAGTAGCTCATATTCTTCAAACAGGTTTTTTCTGGCTTACGTTGTTTAGGGATGCACATCAGTTCATTTTAAGGTGTGATCGTTGCCAAAGAGTTGGGAATCATACTAGAAAGGATGAGATGCCTTTAAATGTGATGCTTGAAGTTGAGGTCTTCGATGTTTGGGGAATCGATTTCATGAGACCATTTATCTCGTCATGCAATAATCAGTATATCTTGCTGGCAGTCGATTATGTCTCGAAATGGGTATAAGTCAAGGCTCTACCGACAAATGATGCAAAAGTAGTGTTAAGTTTTCTTCATAAGCAGATATTCACAAGGTTTGGAACGTCACGAGTTATCATAAGTGATGATCGCATTTCTGCAATCGTAAGTTTACTTCTATGATGCAACGCTACAATGTGAATCATCGTATTGCTACTGCCTATCATCCGCAAACTAATGGTCAAGCTGAAGTATCTAATAGAGAGATCAAGCGCATTCTAGAGAAAGTTGTTTGTCCGTCAAGGAAAGATTGGTCTTTGAAGCTCGATGAAGCTGTTTGGGCTTATAGAACAGCATACAAAACTCCACTTGGGATGTCCCCGTTTCAACTTGTCTATAGTAAGGGATGTCATTTACCTATGGAGCTTGAGCATAAGGCTTATTGGGCACTTAAGAAGTTAAACCTTGATCTAGATGTAGCTGGGAAGAAGCGAATATAACGACTCGCACATTTTTGTAATATTTAATTGTGTGATTACTAAATAATTAATTAAATAAATTATGTGTATGGGTTCTATTAGTTGGATATTATCTTTGTTAATATTTTATTAATTATGTGTGATTATTGGTGTTCGAGGATCGGTTGTGCAATTAGCAGTGACGTTGAGTTACCTGTTTTATGGTTAAAAGTGATTTTATTCAAGATTTATTCTCATAAATATTTGGATTGTCTCTAAAATTATTTTTATCGCTTTATAATTTTAATTTATTATTTTCAGGAATTTATAAAATTTAGAAATCAATATTTTACTGTTTATTTATCTTTAAATGATTTTCTAATTTTATTTAATAGTAACTTCAGTATTTAATTCTAAAATTTCTTAAAAATTACGAAAATTTTATTTTGTTAAAGTTTTATTTGATTCGGGAATTTTGAAGCTTATTTGAAATTATTTCAATTTAGTTAATACGCATATTATATCGTTAAACAAAAAGGTATGGGTCAGATAAAACTTTGCTGCGGGATTTATTCGGAAAAAAAACAAACAAAATGAAACATAAATAGGGGGGCTGTTTTTCATTCGGGTATCACCCGACTTCCTCTTCAATCCCTCGATTCTCTCTCTCGCGATCTCTGCATCTCTCTCTAATCCCTCCGCTCTCTTCCTCCCTCTTACACTCAATCTCTCCTTCACTCTCTTTCTCTTCCCCATATTTACCCCCTGTTTTGGGTTCCAGTCGAAGTCCTTAGCATCCCGGTCGGTGCAAAGCCAGTCAGAAATTAGTGTTAAAGCGTATTAAGGCAAGTGCCCCTGAATAAATCTTTTACAGTTCAGTACTATATGAATAATTGTTGATTTAAATTTACGTACTGGAACAGAACGATTCAAGTTACGTATCCCCTGGGTTTCAAATTATCTTGTTAACTTGTGTTTTGGGGGAAAAGTAACTTCGGAAAATGCCTATCTCTAAATTTTGAATAAAATGAAAATGTTTTGGAAAATGTGCTGTGTTAGAATTGTTTTGACAAGAGATAGGTAAGTAATTTGGAAACTGGATAAAAATGATCAGATAATTGGATGAATGTGCGTAGAAGGCCCGTAACGGCCTGGAAGTTAGCGTAAGAGGCGAAGTGGTTGCGCACCCTATTATAACCACCAGCCCAGCGTAACAGAGACCTAGCTAGTCTCTGAGTTCCGGAACAAGTTTCATAAGATAGCCTGATCAGCTGTCTCACCAGGGATCATCCAATACTTTTATATCTGAGCAAGTGATTTTGAGGTTCCCGGAGAGGAACAAGTTCTATAGGTCCTGTAATGGGACAAGTTTTATGGTTCCCGTAACGGAAAAATTAGTTTTATGGGTCCTGCGATGGGACGAATGATTTGAAAATGAAAGTAGCATGCTAAAATTTAACCCTGGTAATTACACAGCACAATTAATAAAATGTTTAGAGAGCATGCTAGCTATTAAAGATCCAGTTTTCAACAGTTCATCAGTTTTTATCTGTTTACACTTGTTTTACTTGTTTTCTACTAACAAGTTGTGATTTATGTTCCTACAATTGTTCATTATATACTGTTTTAGTTAGTATTCATATAGTGGTACTGCTGAGCGGTTGATCGCTCACTCTTGCAAATGTGTTTGTATATTTTCGTATTGCAGATGCCTATGAGATGTTGCTGCCTTGCAAAGGGCCAGTTTCCAATTCCTCATGTGTTGAGCTCCTCTGAATAGGTTGTGTCTGACCAAGTGTGGTCTGTGAGTTGCTGTAGAATAATAGTCATGGCAGGTTGTTTTCAATAAGATAGTTTGTAATAAGTGTGTGTAACTTAAATTAGACTTGAACCTGGAAAAGATCTTGTGGAAGAGTTGTTTATATTGTAATAAAGTAAGTTTGTTGTATTATAATTTTAGTTTCATGTTGTTAGTGACGTCAACTTCTGACCCGGGGTTGAGGCCGTCACAGCGAATGCTTCAGTTAAATGAACTTGATGAATTTCGACTGCAAGTGTACGAAAACAACAAAATGTACAAGGAAAAAGTGAAAAGGTGGCATGACAAGAAATTATCTCCTAAGTTTTTTGTGTCGGGGCAACAAGTTCTTTTATTCAACTCTCGTCTCCGACTTTTTCCTGGAAAGTTGAAATCAAGGTGGTCTGGACCATTTATCGTCAAAACTGTGTTTCCACACGGAGCAGTGGAAATTTTTTAGAACGATCTGGGCCAAGCATTCAAAGTTAATGGTCAGAGATTGAAGCACTATCATGGGGATAAGGTAAATCGGGAAGTGGTTAGTTCTGTTTTATTGTCAACTTGATCGCACTACTCTACGTCAAGCTAATGACGTAAAAGAAGCGCTTCTTGGGAGGCAACCCAAGATTTGAGACTATAGGAACCTTTAGAAGTTAGTACTCTATCCAAAAACCCAAAAAAAATAGAAAAGAAAAAGGCAAAAAAAAAATTTCCATAAACCTCCCGGGCGCCCACGTACTGTTCCGGGCGGCCGCTTGGGAACTGAGGCGCTCGCCTGCTGGTTCCAGGCGAACGCCTGGAGCTCGACTGTTTGAAAAAAAAATTCAGCCTTATAAAAAAACATAAAAAATAAAATACCACAGCCATAACCCCATTAACCCACAAATTTTCTCTTACAAACAAGCCACAAACCCCACTCCTAATCAATTTCTAAACCTAAATCCTACCCTATATATACACACAACCTCTTCATATACACTCCCATATACTTTCAACTTACAAACTCTCTCCTACACACAAAACATAAACTCTCAAACACTTATTCTCAGTTTCAATGGCCCCAAAGAGATCTCGTACTGTTGAGAGCAGCAACACCATTCTTACTGTTGATTCTTCGAGGGGTACTGCTGCGAGGCCCCAATTGGTGGATAGGGCTGCTGAGGAGGAGTATGCTAGGCTTCTGACTAAACCGATTCTGAAGGAGAGGGGATTTTTGCCATTGGGGAGGGATGGTGAGTTATTGCCGATGATTGCAGAGAATGAATGGATTACTTTTTGTGAGACACCTGAGGCGGTCCCGATGAGTGTGGTTCACGAGTTCTATGCGAATGCCAAGCCCGAAAAGAATGGGTATTCTGTTGTTAGGGGGATTACGGTTGATTATCAGCCCGAGGCGATTCGCCGTGTTATTAGGCAGCGACAAAGGAAGCCCCGTGAGGAGAATTGGAATGAGAAGACCCCCGAGGATTTTGACTCGAATTTGATTATTGCTACTCTCTGCCAGCCGGGCACGGTGTGAAAGTTTAAGACAGGATCTAATGAGCATCATTCTTTTTCGGCTGTTGCGATGAACAGGTATGCCCGTGCATGGAATGCCTTTATTTGTGTTAATATTCTGCCTTCTTCACATGCACATGAGGTTATAGTTTAGAGAGCCAGGTTGTTGTGGGGGATTTTGAATGAGGAGTATTATGTGGACCTTGGTGAGTTCATCTACCAAGGGATTTTGAAGATTTTCAGGGGGATGACGCATAAAAACATCCCTTATGCCTCTGTTGTCACGAAGCTGTACAAGGAAGTTGGAGTCCACTGGCCTTCTTATGAGCAGTTGCGGATGCCTGCCGCTCCTATTGATTCATCGACGCTGAATGCGATGCAGGAGTGGACGGGTGGAGAGCCCGAGGAGCATGGTTTGGGATATCATCTTCCAGGAGGACGTCCAGCAGCTGGTGCTACGATGGTTAGGCCCAGTCAGGCTCATGGCGAGGCAGGTTCTTCTAGAGCTCAGGGAGGTGATGGTTCAGGTATAGGTGATGTCCAGTATAGGAGGCTATCCAGGAGGATGGATGCGATGTACGAGTCGCAGAGTAGGTTTGTGCAGGAGCTCACCCTAGCACTTGAGACTGCTTTTAGAGGCCTTGGAGCTGACATCCAGTGGCCCGTTTTTGGTGAGGACTCTGTTTATCCGCCTCCTGACACTCTACCCTCTGAGGGTGATGATGATAATTTCTATGAGTAGGTATACCCTGTGTTCCTTTCTATTACCTTCACTGGGGACAGTGAAGATTTTAAGTTTGGGGGTGGTAGTTAAGGAACATATTTTTGTGTGTGTCATGTAGTTGCATATTCATGATAGTTTAGTTCATATAGTTGCATATTTTTGCCATATAGTTTTTTTTTTATTTTATAGCTTTATTTATCATGTCATATAGCTCATGCATATACCATGATCCCTTTTGTGTTGCTTTACTAATTGATATGTGATATTGATGCGAGTGTAGTGATAGCGGTAGAGTGATGTTGAATCTTGTTAGGTTGACATGCATGCTAGAAACACTTGTAATTTCACTAAGTCTTGGAGTATGCTTAAGAACTAGATTTTTGTCATGGTTTGATGGTTTTAGAGGTTAATTTATTGATTATGCTTAGAATGTATGATAGGCTCTTAATGATAAAAGGCATGAAAAGATAAAATTGGAGTAAAAAAATTAGAATTCATTGCTAGTCGTGGTTAGGCGTCAAATGGCTAGTAGCCGGCTCGTATTGTATACGAGTAGTCTAGGGTTGAGCAAGATGGAGCGAAACGCACTTTCTTAGAAATTGAAAAAAAAAGAAAAAAAGAAAAAAGAAAAAAATGGTTTAATGCATAATTGATCACGAGTGAGCTCTTTGGTATTCGAGTTATTAAGTTCTTAGGGGACTTTGTGCCTAGTAACCTAAGGCTTTTATAGTCTGGGATCCGCTAACCTAACGCTCGCTAAATGGATGTCATTGCATAAGTCTTTTGTGGACCTCACTTGTTGCACGATCAAATAAGCATTTGTTTATTGTGTTAAATAAAAGCATGATTCCGTAATAAGCTCCAGTGATCTTGAATTGTTATAAGTCATTTTGTGTCTAGAATTTATTCTTCGTATAATCTTGTGATTGCCTTGAGGATAATTGATCTAGTTTAGAAGTATATATGTTAAGCATTCGCACACACCATGTTTCTAGTTGTATGTTAGCTTGCGTGATTTGATTGATCTTCAGTCGCCTAATTACATTTGTTGAGATGTTATGTGTTGGTTGGTTTAGTCATTGCGATGGGGATCGCTGCATTTCATGTAGTTTGCATTCATGCATATTTTTATTTTGTTTTTGAGTCTGTGACGCTTGAAGACAAACATCGATTTAAGTTTGGGGGTGGGATAAGTGGCATTTTATACCACTTAGAACGTCTTATAATGGCTTGAATTGATGTCTTGAAATCAAGTATTTTGTATATTTGATGCGTTTTTCTAGTGCCTTTATATTTCATGGTATAACTTGCGAAATTTAGGGGGATTTCATCAAAATAAGCTTAGGGAAGTACTTGGAATCAGTTGCGGAGAGTTGTGTGAATAAATCAGCAAAATCAGGAGCAAAAAGTTGATTTTTCCAGAAACTGTCCAAGCGCCCGCCTGGGATGTGGGGCGACCGCTTGTAGGTGCAGGCGCCCGCTTGGAACCTGGAGCGGCCGCCTGGGGTCGAGAAAATTAATTCTGGATTTTTAATTCGTATTCTACTGGGCTTCTGACATCGCTGTTTCTTGTGGACTCTTATATAAACCTACTTGAGAGACATTTCACAATAACAAGCAACAAGGATCAAGTATCAATCAAGCAAGGAGCAAGGAGAGAAGATTAAGAAGACCGTTTTAGCACACCGCAACGAAAAAGAGGAAGCATACGTTATCTTGTGATTCTTTTATTCATTGTAACAGTGGATGCTAGTTTTCTTTACTTTGAACCTTAATACTCTTGTGACATACTCTGGTTTTAATAAATATTTTATTAGTTTATATTGTCATGTTATTATCATGTTTTCATATGAACCCATGGTGACGATGAGTTCTATCATGCGCTAATCGTGATCAGGGGGTCGTAGCGGATTTACTATGGATTTCTTTAGTTAATTGTTTAATACCTTGGTAAGTGATGATTGTATGATATCTAGTAGAGGTTGTGCTTATTCGTCTTATGTGCGTCGCGAATATATAAGATAGCTTGTTAATCTCTTGTGAAACGACAGTGAATCTTGAGATTTAGAACTTGCCATGCTAGCATATGTTCATGTATTGTATGCATGATTAGTGGGTAACTCTAACCGTTTTACTTGCCCTATGTAATCATAATGAATAACTTGCGTTTAAATCGTTATGTTGTCAAATTCTGTAGACATATAGGGTCTCAACATAATTGATGCCTATTCAACTTCAATCTTAATTGTGGATGCTTGGTAGAATGGTATTTGTGCAACGAAAGTTGGCTTTTATTTGTTTCGTGTTGTTCGATTAATATCATCACCTTTACATGCTAAGGGTAATAACAATAATTATTAAAGGAAGTAGTAATGAAGTTATGATCACATGTGTGTTTAATATTGTTAATTCAAGTGTTATTTAAGTGTTTTATTCTCGTAGTTAATCGTAGTTAATAATTAGTTAATCAACCTTAAGTGTTATTGTCTTGACTTTGAGAAGTAATCATACATTGGTGAGTAAGTGTTAATTAAACATAATTAGTCTGAGTCTCTGTGGGAACGAACTAGAAATTATTCTATATTACTTGTGAATGCGTATACTTGCGTGAATTATTAGCGCATGCTTTGTGCCTAACAATAGCCTCATACCCGTAAGTTAGCATAAAGGGGATTCACCCGTAGTCGACCTTGTAGTTGTACTATAAGACCAAAGAACCGTTGGTATCTTCTCTAGCCAATCTCCCTTCTTTTCCTCCAGCTTGGCCTTTAGAGTATGCTTAATGATCTTGTTTATGGCCTCAGTCTGATCGTTCCTTTGTGAGTGATAGACTGCAACAAAATATTTCTTGATGTTCAAGTCTTCATAAAGCTTTCTCAACTCTTTACTGTCAAATTGCTTCCCATTTTCAGATATGAGTTTATACAGAATACCAAATCTGCAGACTATAGAATTGAAGACAAAATATTTGATTTTCTTAGCCGTGGTCGTGGCCAATGGCATAGCTTCCGTCCACTTTGTAAAATAATTAACAACCACCGCGACATACTTTACACCCCCCTTGGCCTTGGAAAGTTCTCCAATGAGATCAATTCCCCACATAGCGAAAGGCCAATGACTTGCCAATGAAGTTATGAATGTAGTTGGGGCGTTAGAATAATTAGCAAATCATTGGCAACGATCACACGCCCTAACAAACTTGAAAGCATCTTCCTTTATAGTTGGCCAATAATATCCCTGTCTAAGGACCTTTAATGCCATTGAACCACCCCCAAGTGGTTTCCACAGATACATTCATGTATCTCCCTAAGAATATAATTTCCTTCTTCCAGATCTACACATCATAAAAGCGGCTGATTAAATCCTCTCCAATATAGCACCCCATCATACTCAACATATTTCGCAGCCTATTAACGAAGGTATCGGGCCTGTAGCTTGTCTTCCGATAAAGTCCCTGTGCGGATATAGTTATGAATATGGGTTATCCAAGTCTCTTGCAGAATCTCTTGCATCTGAAACACACTCATTTCTGGAATACTTGGAATTTCCTGAATTCCCAAGGGAATTTGTCCCAGCAACACGTTGTCCATCTGTGAGCCCATTTTTGCCAAAGCATCTGCATTGCCATTCTCTTCTCTCAGCACGCTTTCTAGCTTGGCACATTAAAATCTTTGGAGCAAACGCTGCACACATCTCATATACAATTCAGTTCGAGGGCCTCGGGCTTGGAACCCTCCATTAACCTGAGTTACCACCAACTCCGAGTCACTTTGAGATATCAGATTTACAACCCCTACCTCCAAGGCTATCTTCAGACCATTGATCAGGACTTCATATTCGGCGTCATTGTTAGTGACATAAAACTTGAACCCCTGTTTCGTTACTTTTCACAGCCCCGTCAACATGCAAAATCTATCAAGGGTGTGGGAACTCTTATCTCACTTGGTTAGGGACACTTCCCTGTGAGGAAGGTTCCACCAACCTATAGCCTTCTCATCCACTTCGGAATCAAACTCAAGCATGAAGTCAACCAATACATATCCCTTAATTGCCGTGTGAGGGCAGTATTCTAAATCAAACTGTCCCAACTCAACTTCCCATTTCAGCATTCTTCCTGATGATTCTGGCTTATGTAAGATGTGCCTCAGAGGATAAGTGGTGCGGACTTCTATTCGATGAGCTTGGAAGTACGGCATTAGATTTCGTGGTGTAAGGATAAGGGCATATACTAATTTTTCCATGCTAGTGTATCTAGTTTCTGCATCTAACAATCTATTACTGACATAGTACACTGGTGCATGTTGGCCCTCTTCCTCTCTTACCAAATCCGAACTAATGGAGTATTCTGAGACTACCAAGTGTAGAATCAATGTCTCCCCATCTTTTGGATTTGCCAACATAGGAGGATTCTCCAACTGCTCTTTAATTTTCTGAAAAGCTTCCTCACAGTCCAAGGTCCACACAAAATCCTTTCCCATACCTTTAATTGCCTTAAAGAATTCATTGCATCTATCTGAAGATTTTCAAATAAATCGATTGAATGCTGCAATTCTTCCTTTTAAACTCTACACTTGCTTAACGCTGATGGGAGATTTCATATCCATCAGAGATTTGATTTTCGCGGGATTCGCCTCGATTCCTCGGCGGTTTACCATGAACCCCAAGAATTTCCCTAACTCCACGCCAAATACACATTTCTTGAGGATTTAGCTTCATTCTATACCTTCTCAGAATGTGGAACATTTCAGCCAAATCCGTTATATGATCTTCCGCCCTCTTAGATTTCACAAGCATATCATCCACATATACTTCCATTGTCTTCCCGATCTGCCTCTTAAACATCTTGTTTACCAGCCTTTGATAAGTTACCCCAGCATTGATTAAGCCAAATGGCATCCCGATGTAGCAATAGAGACCTCTGTCAGTGATGAAAGAAGTGTGCTCTTGGTCAGGTCATACGTGGAAATTTGATTATAACCAGAGTATGCGTCCATGAAACTCAGCAAAGCATGTCCTACCGTAGCATCAACCAACTGAGCCGACCCTTAATCCTGTAATCAAAAAACTTTTAAGAGCCTCGTCTGAGGCACCTCTGACGCTGGTAGATTCAACATTGAACCTTTTGAAGTAAGATGTCAGACTTTCGCTTTCCCTTTGTCTCATATTAGCTAAAGTAATGACAGATGGAGTGTATTTCACAGCTTCTTGGAACTTGGTCAAGAACAAGGTTTTCATCTGATCCCAAGAAGTGATTACTCCCGGTCCAAGCTTTTGGAACCATTGTTGAGCACTTTCCCTAAAGGTTGCCGCCAAGAGTCGACATCGGGCCAAGTCTGGAACTTGATACACATCCATCTCTATATTAAATCGACCCAAGAATTTCACAGGGTCTGAGCTTCCATGGAATCGAAGATCGCTAGTTGTGTTACGATACCCGACCGATAGCTGAGCTTCCCTTACAGCTGTAGAGAAAGGCGAAGGAATCTCAGCCGTTATCGTCACTCTTTGTTTCAAGTGATTGAGCAGCCTCTTCAGATCATCAACATTAAAGGTTCCCACACCGGGGATAGTCTGCATATGAGGTTGTGGATCCTGGGGCTGAGGTGGAGGTAGTACTTCCTGATTTCCACCCGGAGGAGTCTGTTGTTGATTAGTTTTTTGGGCATCAGTTTGTCCTCCTCCAGGTATTACTATTACTCCTTGATTTCGCCCTTGACCTCCTTCCGGATTTTCTCCTTGGCCTCGGCCACGGCCTTGAGGCATCTTACGATCATTATTCTGGATATCCCTACGACCATCATCTTCCGCATAGTTATCTCTGCCAGCTCGGTTGTACGTGCGAGTATCCCTATAATCACGATAGTTATCGCGGTCACTTCCATAATCTCGACCATCCCGATCCATCGATCCATGTGGAGGAGCTATCTCATGGTCGTGGTGCCGCTCCCGATTCTCAATGGGATTCAGGGCACACGCGTTGAACCACGGGGTGTCATATCTCCGCGATCAGCATCTCTTTGCCATTCCAAAAGTAACATCCTTAGATCATCATCTCCTAAACGGATCCCCAAGCGATCCTTCAAAGTATTGAAATCTCGTTGCTTGTTCGCTGGCATAGATTCCACTTGCCGACGTTCCTCCAGAGTTCGCCCTGATCGGTGCGAGTGAGTAATTACTTAGTTTTCTAGTCTGTGGTGCCTCTCGCCCATCAGTATCTTCATCAACAAGTTCAACGATCGGACCAGTATCATTGGAGTAATTCAGGCATCGTGGCGTTATTGTCACACACTCGCCTCTGTCTTGGCCATGACCAATCGGAGCGTCTCTCTCAGTCATGGGAGTTTTCCCCGGTGCATGAGCTGAGCGGTTACGGCGAAGGCCTCTCCTTGTCTTACGTCGTTCCACTGTGCTCAATCATGAGTCGAAACCATTCAGGGCATCACCTATGCGATAGAGTTGTTCCAACAAATCCGCGTTGCTAATAAGGACTGGTGGTTGACCACCGACGTTCGGGGTTGGACGATCCACCGGAGTAGGAACTTAGGGTTCATCATAGCCCTACTCAGAGCCTTCTTCAAAGCTTTCTCCATCATAAGAACTTCCATCACGATATTGAGACATCTTTCCTCCTAGATGCAGATTTTGATTAGCCCCTCCTTCTAGCGTCAATTTGTTGACGGAGGAATTTGATAGCAACAAAGTTTGAGGTTCGTAGCCGGAAACAAGATCTCCGACGGTGGTTCTTCGTCGGAAAACGTGAACAGTGATCGTCGGATTTTATGAACAGTGTTTGGTGGTAGTGGTTATTGGTGGCTGAGATTGCTTATGGTTAATGGTGGCTCCTTTGCGTTCTCGCTTCTGACCCCTTGTAATTTGCATAGGTATCCCTATTTATAGGGAATCAAGCCAATGTAGTTCTTGGGGAACAAGAAATTTAATGGGCTTAGATCTCTTGTCCCGAGGCCCAATAGGGAAACCTACTGAAAACCGTCTTCTACTAGCTTTAGGAATGTCCGCCGATGAGGCCCAACCACAAAGGCCCAAGGCTCGTCCGTGGCTTCGAGACTTCACGGATAAGGCATCTTCCTGACCAATGATAACCCTCCGCTACCAGCTATTTCTCTAATCCGTGGACGCAGGTATAGCCGTGGTTCACCCCAAATGTTGGACGCATCCTTGTCCCCCGGATAAGGAGCCCCTACCAGATTGCAGGACAAGTGATCTCAAGCTTTTGGGTGCAAAGTACAGGATACTCCGTAGTCTCCCAATAAGGACATCCGTTGACTACAGAGACAGAGCTCCCAAAGCACACACACCAGAATTTACTCCACATCCCCAATGAGAATATTCATTGACTACAGGAGGAGGCCTTCCGTCCAGGCATACACCTGGAGGTCTCCGACCACGGATATTGCCTTCCTGTGGTTGCATTACATGAAGGTGTTCTTCAATAGAGTACCTGCAACAAATATGTTAGTAATAATAATCTCCATCTTACTTGAATCATCCAAGGAAGCCGTCCAAGTAACCATACTAAAATCTCATACAAGTCATCTCTTATACTTAGGGCGCGCCCTAATATATCTTCCACAGGTGAGGGACTTACTCAGAGAATTACCCAAAGTCCCCTTCTCAATCAACAGGGCACGCCCACGCCTCACTCTTCTCATGATGGCGCGCCTCCAGCATCTTCAAGCATTTAACCAACAGTTTTTTTATAAACGCAGGGCGCGCCTCCCTCTTTATTCAAAGGGGCGCGCCTATTTCTTTAACAGAAAAGAAACTTGCCTTATTGTCTCCTTAATTTTAGGTATAAATATCTCAATTTTGACCATTCTATTGAATTTTGACCCGAATAACGTTTATACCAATTTTTTGACATAACACACGACATGAAATATACATGAATTGAAGGTATACGAGCACTAAATAAAATGAATCCCTAACGATTCAGGATTTAGGTTAAATATATACGAAACACGAAAATACCGGCGAAATTGCCTACTCTCGCAGCAAGCGGCGAGTATGAGAATCCTTTCCAGAAAATAACTGTTCTGGTTGAGGAACCAGGTAAAAAAGTGAAATTTTTGTTTCTATTTATTTTTCTCGAGAAGACGATAGATATACCCATATATAATTTTATATTTAGGTGCTGCTCTTAGAATCCCCAAAACTAAAACCTACCTACCCAGTAATCCCCCAAATCTCTCTCCCCTTCTCTCTCTCTCGCGCTCTCTCTCAAATCCCTCTCAAGTCTCCCTCTCTCTCTCAAATACTAGGGTTTATAATTGATGGATTGGGATGAAGATATGCAAGATGCTAACTCTGTAGACGACTCCTACACTACTGAGGATGAGCAAGAACTTGATAATGATGATGACTATGCTGCTGATTACGTCTTCGATAACGATGATGATTCCGATTGCGCCGATGTCGATCATCAGTCCTCCTTCGCTAATCGCCACCAGGTACTTCTAAGCTTCTCATTTCTCGAAAAGTTTAATAAAGTTTTTATCTTTAATATATGTTTGTTCGTTTGTGTTTAGTTGTGTTGCTATTTGTTAATCGATTAGTCCGATTTGTCAGTAACGTTAGTTGCGATCGTAGTGGCTATATGGTGTGAGCTGGATGATAATTAAGCTTTCATTTCTTCGAAATTAATCAGCAAAGTTATCATCTCCTGAAAATATTAAGCAAAGCTTCATTTCTCAAAATCATTAAGTAAAGTTTTCATTTCTCGAAAATAATAAATAATGTTTTCATTTTTAATATATGTAGGTATATACGTATGTATTCATTTGTGTTGCTGAGTGTCAGTCCACAAAAATGAGATGCTAAAGATATTTTGACAACGGTATCATTTCAAAAAAATCACAATCAACATAATCACTTATGAGGGGGTGGGAGCGATGACCCAACTTAAACTTTAAGTTTAATAAGCGTTAATTTCTGCTAAACATAATCTATAATTTATGTATTTAATTAAATTTCTCACCAAGTTTAAAAAGAAAGATAAATTACCAAAAAAAAGAGAAAATAAAAAGCAACATCTTCAGCAAAACACAAAAAACATTTCGTTACCGTGAACAAAGCCAATATTACCCTTTCTAATAAAATTCTCCGATACAAAGCCTAAATCTCTTTTTTGATAGAAGTTTAGCTACACACAGAAATCGAGGATATTTCTCTTTATTTATACAAAAAATAAACAAACACTTTTCTCTGTTCAATTCAGTTTTAATTCTTCTCAAAAATGATAAATTTAAAACAAATTACCAAGCCAGGTGATAACTGACAACATATATCCGCTACAATTCCAACTAACATTAATCCCACCCCCTCATAAGTGATTATGTTGATTGTGATTTTTTTGAAATGATACCGTTGTCAAAATATCTTTAGCATCTCATTTTTGTGGACTGACATGATATGAGTTTACAGTTGATTGGATTTGTATTTTACTTGCATTAAGCACGTCACTGTTGTCTTTTAAGCTTTCAAACTGTATTTATGTTGCAGAAAAACTATACTGTCCTGAAGGAAGAAGATATACACCGACGTCAGGAAGAAGATATTGCCAAAATATCCACAGTTCTTTCGATACCAAGAGTTTCTGCATGCATGCTACTTCGTCAATATAAATGGTGAATCCCTTGTAGTTTCTATTTACCTTGCGTTATTCAAAATTTGACAGCAGTCACAACTTGAAAAAAGTAGAAAGTGGAACATTAATGTCAATCGTTCTTAAAAAACAAAATTATATTATTGGGTTGCAAGTATCATTCCATAAGATGTCGAAAATATCATCTTCTATCTATTGATGCTTTTTTATGATTTTTTTGTTCTGACGATGTATATACCTTCTAGGAACGTGATGCATGAACTGTTATTGCCTTTTTTATTCATTTGTTTCGAGCAGTTCTGTAAATGCTAAAATTATCATATCTGCCCAAAGAAGTGTGTTATGAGTATTTGATAAGAAAATTTGACAATGTAGGAGTGTCAATAATGTACACGAGGCATGGTTTGCGGATGAAGATAGAGTACGCAAGGCTGTTGGTTTAGTGGAGAAACGAGCTGTTAAATCTCAAAATCACAGAGAAGTACATTATTCGTGTATAAAAGAGTAGTTAATATGTTGACATGTTTCCCTGTTTTTATTCTTGTTCTTGGCTTTAATTTCTTGACAGCTGACATGTGGGATCTGTTTCGAATCCTATCCAACTCATAAGATCAATAGCGCTGCTTGTGGTCATCCTTATTGTTCTACATGTTGGGCAGGTAGTTTTAATTTCACGTTATATTGGAGATCTTAGGGGTCATTTGATAACTCCTTAATCGGCTTAACTTAACTGAACAGGAGGCTTCTGTATAATTAAGAGTGTTTGTTTTTTATTTTTAGTTTCTTAATGCATTCAAAACAGCTTACCGATTAAGATAGATTTTCACAGCCTAACGATTAAGATACTATTGCCCGAGCATGTAATACAGTGATAGTGAAACTTTTTTTTAATGTATGCAAAATTTCTGCTCTCGTTATAAAAAATGTTTATTATTGTTTGATTTTAAATTATTTCTCGTTTGTAATATTTATTATGTATTAAATTAAAGTACGTAAAATATATTGTTATAAATTGTAATAATAATAATAATAGTAATAATAATAATAATAATAATAATAATATTGTTTTAGTTACAAATATATCGTTCAGATAATGTGATTCAGATTTATCAAATAACTTATTTCATATTAATATTAATGATTCAGAAATCAATTTATTCAGAAATTTTAATTATTCAGAAAAGATGATTCAGATTTGTCAAATGACCCATTAATTACATCTCAACTTTTCAGTAGTGGTGATCCTCTGTTAAAGTGTGTTAGGATTAGAAAGTTTGTGTTATTACAAAACAAGTTGAAACGACTGATGATGGTCCAGTTTGTCTCTAAGTTAGCATCTTTTCGTTGCTTGCAATATGTTTTTACTTTTTGTTCAATTAATACACCCATAGTTGTCATACCGGTAAGTCGAGTCGAGTCGATCGAGGTCCAGCTTGAGTAGTCGATAAATTATTAATAAAATATTAAGTACTATATAATTATATATCTTATATGTGTGGTTTCTCAGAACAGAAGTCTAACATTCCCATGTGTTGACTCTTTTTCTTTCCCATATCCATATACTGATCTATATACACGCCGATCATACATATATACACAGACTGTACATGTAGTGTGTATATATATCACATTTCATCAATTTAATGTATACATAAATTAACACACACATACAAGTTTCTCTTCAACGGAGAATAGAAGAGAGAAAGAATAACTGAGATAAGCATGTTGCATGTTGCTGGTCTGTGGGGATTTAGAGATTCGTGTTTTAATCAATTTGAATTTTGACCAGATTTTGCACCTGTTCGACACGTCGATGACTAATTTGAATTTTGACCAGATTTTGCAACTGGTCGACAAGTCGATAGACTAGTCGACAGTTTGCAACTTGACCTCTCTCGCGGACCCTCTAAAGTCGACTATTTGAGCGCCGTGACAATGGATTTGCCACATATATTATGTGGAATTTATCAAAGCTTCCTGCTACTTTTTTGATTTCTTGTCATATTGTTGCTTGCAATTAGGTCGTATCTAGCATCTGTTTTTATCCTGGTTTTTTTGTCAGCATTAAAGTTGGCACATATGTAATTACTATAAAATCTGATTGCATATGTCTACGTTTGTGTTGATCATTTCAGCATATATAAGCACTTCTATCAATGATGGCCCGGGATGCTTGACACTAAGGTGTCCAGACCCATCTTGTGGTACTGCTGTGAGTCAGGATATGATCAATGCACTAGTGTCCCAGGAAGATAAGCAGAGGTATTATCGTTACCTTCTTCGATCTTATGTTGAGGATAGCAGAAAGGTATGATTTTCTGAGCCTCAGGGCATATGTTTTTGTTACATTTTTTTATCCTTTAATGTATGTTAACTCAATATATGAGGTTGAGTTTGGGATGTATTTCATTTCTCTTGCTTATCAGTACATATATTATTTTGATAGTCTTTCCCGTAGCTATATTATTTTGTAAGTGATTAATATAAAGTTTTCCTCTTCTTGTGAAGAAATAAGCTTTTTTATAGTTTGTTTCATATTACTATTTTCACCAGTGATATCCACAATTTATTAGTCATTAAGAGTTGCTCTTCACAATTTATTTTCCAGAACAAATGTGTTTCATCATTAAGCATCATCTCTGTGAATTATTCTTGCGTATCTGCTTAATTAGTGGAGTCCTGCTTGTGCAGGAGCTATAACTTCTGCACAAGTATTTTTTTTTATTACATATGTTTGGGATTTTGTGTTGCCGTTGAAAGTTTTTTTTGCAGATTGAGAGTTTTTTTGTGGTCTTGAATCTCTCTGTAGCTCTCTTTTACACCGCAGCAGTTTGAACATTCATTTTCTTTTCTTGTGTAGTTCAAGTGGTGTCCTGCTCCAGGATGTGATTGTGCTGTTGAATTTGATGTTGGAAGTGGCAGCCATGACGTGTCATGTCTTTGCTCATATAGCTTTTGTTGGAATGCGAGTTCCTCTACTATGAACTATCCTTTTTATTTATTAACTGACGATGGGTCACGAGGTATAATTTCAAATTACTGTTACAGTGTACAGAGGAAGCTCATCGTCCAGTGGACTGCGAGACTGTGGCCAAATGGATATTGAAAAATACAGCAGAATCTGAAAATATGAATTGGTAAAGTTATTGGTAAAGTTATTACATTTGCATAGTTATTAGGAAATTATTTCAGCACTTCCTATTCTCTGCATTGACTATCACAGGTCATGATCAATATCAGTTATATCTTAGGCGTAAGACACTTTTCTCAAGTGTAGGCCTTCTACATCATCTATATACTAACTTTCTAACCGTAGGATTCATCTTGTGAAAAGAATACTCCTGGATTGATAAAAGGATACTAACAAATTATTATGGATGCCTCTCTCTCTCTCTCTCTCTCTCTCTCTCTCTCTCTCCCCCCCCCCTCCTCTCTCACATACACACACACACATTGACACTCACACTCAAGTGTAGGCGAGCTAATTTATATTTCTTTCATGGTATAATATCTTTATACTTGAAAAGAAAAGCCATGTGCACCACAGCTCTGCATTTATGTTTATAGGAAAGTCTGTCATCTATGTTTTACTTGTTTGTACTGAAACTGTTTCCTTTTGTTGTGGTGAAGTGCTTGAGAAGTGGGATTTTTCAATTGATGATGTTCTATTATTTTGACACAGGATACTTGCTAATTCGAAGCCTTGTCCCAAATGTAAGAGACCAATTGAGAAGAACCAAGGTTGCATGCACATGACTTGCACACCACCGTGCAAATTTGAGTTTTGCTGGTAAGCGGCAAGTTTTATTAGATGTATTGCATACTTTTCGTTGATGGTCTGTTGAAGTGTCCACTGCCCTCTTACAATCTTAATGTTTTTATAGAAGTTTCACATCTTGGATCTGCGGCAATAATAATTAGCTTGTTCTTATTTTCTCCTACAAATAACTGATTTTGCATTTAGCAGTCGGCCAATCTCATAGTCTTACCTATTTGATGGGCAGGTTATGTCTTGGTGTCTGGTCTGATCATGGGGAGAGAACTGGTGGCTTTTATGCATGTAACCGTTATGAAGCAGCAAAACAAGAGGGAGTGGTATGGTTTGTTGCTTTGATGTCATGGCCTTGCTGAGAATATGCATAGAAATTAATTCTTTGTATTATATTTTTTGCAGTATGATGAATCTGAGAAGAGAAGGGAGATGGCTAAGAACTCTTTAGAAAGATACACTCACTATTACGAGCGGTGGGCAACCAACCAGTCGGTATGTTCAAGTTTGTCACTTATATCTTCACTTCTCCTGTTATATAGTTAGTCATTATAAAAATCAAAGGTCATCCAAATCTCTCTTTTTTCCGATAGTGGTCTGTTACCCTGCCTCTACTGAGGTTCGAATCCTCAATCTTTTGTTACCAAGAGAAAAGGCGTATCCACTAGGAGGCATTAGGGATAACTCCTATTGGAAGTAGGAATTGTTCCATTATCTTTGTGAAAGTTATTTTCCTTGAAATGGAGAATATAGACATGGTTCATAGTATCTTTAATGAGTAATTTACGATTTGTTATCCTGGATTCCCACAAATGTTCATTCAGTTGGCTATATTAGACAAGTTGAGAAAGGACCGGTTCTATTAATTCCATTTATAGTTATAACTTCTCTTCTAAAATCTGTATCCACTAGCATAACGAAGAATTCAGAGCAGTAAAAGGGAAGGCTAGTATAAAAAAGTTTGTGAGTCAGTCCTCAGTCGTGATTAGCTTGCTAGGCAGTCTGATTTGTAGTTGCACCTTGTTTGGGAAGGGGTGAAGAAAGAAAATCAGGATAAAGGGCATGGTTTGAGGCTTATGCATATGTTGTATTTGTCCTTTTTGTTTATATATAGCATCTGTTTGTTCAGTTATAACTTAAGGGTCATGGTGTGTGAATTGTTGTAACTCTCCAGACTCCAGCTGCCTATAGTATATTATTAAGAATAATTATTATATATAATGAATACATGCAAAAATACTGGTTTTAGTTGTTTCATATGTGTTCTTTTCCTATGGGGAGTAGTGGAACTTAATAGTGACAATTCATAGATTATTAAAACTTTTGAGCTGTAGCTATTGTTTATTTATTTTCTTTAAATGCAGTTTAGGTAAGTACTCATTTTATTACATATGCTCAGTGTAAACTTGAATACCTGTGTTAGGAATTTTGTTTAAATAGTTTCCAATTCTCATGTGTTTTTGTACTTCAGTAACCGAAAATGGACTATGGCTAAAAAATAGGAGACAATTATGTATCAATGTATTAGTTTATTTTTGGATATTTCTCTGTTGTAAATCTGTTTAAATGATTTGCTTACAAGTAATCTGACATTTTATCTTTTTCAATGGCAGTCGAGGCAGAAAGCCCTTGCGGATTTACATAAAATGCAAACTGTGCATGTAAGAACAAATCTTTATTTTTCAGTTGTGATATAATATGACCTAGACTAGAGTGATGATTGTATCATTTGTGTAACCTCTCATACATATTTGCAAGCAACAAGTAAAATAGAATTTGAAGCTATTGTGGATAGATTTAACTTGATTTTTTTGTTCCACAAAATTGTGGAATTGTTACTCATGATTACAACCTACATCTCTAAAGAATAGCTGCTTTGATCTTTTAGCACGTTGATTGAGGTGACATAACTGTACTCATTATTAAATTTAAAAGTTTATATCAAATCAAAATTTAGATGCGAAACTTTATGTGATATAAAAATTTGATTTTTATATTAATTTTGACTATATTTATTTTGCACCACATCACATGCGTGCCAAAAATTAAAGGGACTGTTGTTTAGGAATGGAGGGAGTATCCTTTGGCATGTAATTTACATCTACTTTCCAGTCGGTCAGAAGTGTCTAATTTTTAAATGATAATGGAGATAAATTAGAAAATTAAGCACAAGTTCACAACTATAATTCTTTAAAACATTATTCTTTATCCAGTCAAATTAACTCTCTTAAACTACATGATTGCATGCATTTAGTTGTTGAGCTTTCTTGACAAGATCATCGAATTCTTTATACTGAATTGGTGTATGGAGTGATCTTGTTTCTGTCACCAAAAAATAGAGTAAGCGTCAATTTAGCCATATTGTTTTTTGGGCTGCTACATCTCCGTAATGACTTCAATTGATCTATAAGTACTTAATGGCCCCCCTGCTTTTTGTAAGTTTTGTTTTTCTGTTTTTCTCCAGCTTGAAAAACTTAGTGAGAAGCAGAAGATACCAGAGTCACAATTGAAGTTTGTTTTGGAAGCATGGTCACAGGTATGTCTAAGTTTCTTGATCTTAACTCTTGCTATTCTGTGCCTTCTCCTTTCAGTGTCCACAACTTGTTTACAAACAAGTTTCTGTGGCTTTTAGACCACTTATGTTCCCAGTCTTCATGATGTAGTGTGAATTAGCAAGATATAAAGAAGAGCAATTAGAAATTGTGGTATATAACAAAGATAACATCAAAAGATATACTTAGGAAATTAATAGCAGAAAATTTACTACACTAAGGATTATGCTAAGGATTTCTCAAAAAGTAAAATAGACGAATATAAAGAAATAATAAAATGTAAATCTTAATCAATAATCAAATATCAATTCTCATTTGTAATCCATACATGTTCCTATATATCAACAACAAGAGAGTAGTGATGATCTCACTAGAATAAAGCTTAAATTACACTAACCGGGTTTAATCATCTTTGCATCATAATGAACTTAGATACTAGTGCACATTTGGTGAACCAGGCTATGTAAACACTACTAATTATTCAACTCTTTTTGTCCTAGAACTTTTGATCTCCTATTTACTTTAAGAAGTTCATCTAATATCTCATTTTTTTAAACATATATGTTTCCTACAAGAAGTTAGGAATGAATCCCATTTTAGCATTAACCAGTCACCGAAACTGTCTTCTCTTGTATGTTATTTCTGTAAGCCAGATGGATTTTATGTTCAGATTTCAGAAAGTGGTGGTTCCATTTAACTTGCACAGGGCATGTTTCCCGCTTACATGTTGATACAGTACGAATTGAAAGCTAAAGAATATACCTCTTACACTTTGAAGCAGCAGATCTATGATTCTTTAGACCATTTTACATTGTGCATGAAGATTAACAGTTCCCTTGAAATTTTTGTGCTGGCAGATTGTCGAATGTAGGCGAGTGTTGAAATGGACATATGCGTATGGATTTTACTTGCCAGAGCACGAGCTTGCCAAGAGGCAGTTCTTTGAATATTTGCAAGGTATAAAATTCCCTGGTGTTTATCATGTAATTTAGCAGGAACTTATGTTTATTGGGTTGGTAATTTATTCATGTTTTCATTTGTTGAACAGGTGAAGCTGAGGCTAATTTAGAAAGGCTCCATCAGTGCGCAGAGAAGGAATTACAGAATTACCTCGGTGATGGTATATCTGAAGATTTTAATGGTTTTCGTACAAAACTGGCTGGATTGACTAGGTATATATTGTGTAAGATATTTATTTGCTGTTATATTGAAACAAAATGAAATGCAAAAGAAATTGCTGTATGCACTTTACTGATGGGCAGAGAGGGGCTTTGAAGGAAGGCTATTTAGTAGGGTGGACTGGAGATTTACTGAGTTGTCCCAGTCTGGGTGCGCTCACTAAATCAAGCTCACCCTTTAAATAAATAAGTTGTCAGTTAATAGTCTTTTTACAATTGAGCAACATACATGCTTAAAATTAGTAGGTGTTTAGTCCCTCTTCATTGAGCTTCTGTATCAAAAGTTTTACTTCGAAAATTGCTATGGGATGTTATGGGAGTTTGAAACTCTAGGTGAACTCTAGAAGTTAATGATTTTGTAAACCAAGATCAGTCTGCAAGTAGATTATAACTTGTCAATATGTGGAATATTCTTGGGGAAATTTGGCAATGTGTAAATTGAGATATTGGTACTGTTTCTCGGGGGCGAGTTTTAACATCAGAGCTCATTCTGCAAAGGGTTTGTAGGCTAGTGAATGGTTAACGTTTGTTTGATTTATGTTATATACAAAGAGTACTTGTTTTCAAATTAGTAGATGCTGGAACACGTGTACTGTCATCAACTAAAAGCAATTAGTTTGGGTATTTTGTTAGCCTCTTCTTGGGGTTTCTTTAGTAGGGGTTGGATTTTAAGCTAGGCACCACTACATGGGCCATGAATCAACGAAATTATATGAAGAGTCTTGCTAAAAACTTAAAAGAAGAAGAGTGCACAGGCCTCGGGTAGAACTTGAACATATGGGAAGTCTTTGTGCTAGAGTTTATAGAAGTTATCCTAAAGATTCTGTAATTGACCTAGCAGTTTAAAACTGGGAGAGGTCCTCTTCCATGCAAGGAACTGAAATTTCTGAGGTGTTTTTGTTTTAAACCCAATGAATCGTAATCCCACCATCTGTCTAAGCTATATGGGTCTGGAGTTCTGTTTTCATATCTGTGTTCACAATATTTGCAAGTTTATCTGATGATACCGCATCAGTTGCCTTTTGCATTATCTTGTACTTGGCTTCTTTTTTGTTGTCAGAGAAACAATCTGAGTTTGCAGTATATTGTACTTGACTTTCTTTTTAGTTGTTTGAAAAAGGATATGTGAGTGAGCATGTATTGCGCAAGCTATGTAAACACGAAAGCATACAGCTGTACCTGGTTAACATTATGAAAACGTAGTCAGTTGCCCACTTGTCAATATGCGAAGCTAGGCTCTGAAGAGAAGCTGCTATTAATATATTACAGTACCTTGTTTTTTTATTCTTGTTACAAAATTCTTTTGAAGTTTACTTTTTTGTGTTTGATGTGGCCATGTGGGTTTATCTTCAAATATTTTTCTGGGAAAATTTGTTGATACATCACTTAACATGCTATTAAATGCCACAACAGTGTCACGCGAAATTATTTCGAAAACTTGGTCAGAGCATTGGAGAATGGTTTATCGGATGTTAATTCTATAGGAGCCTCTAGCAAGACTACAAGCTCAAAATGTGTTGCAGGGAGTAGCAAAATGAAAAGTGGGAGAGGAAAAAGCTCTTTCCGGATTGGAGGATCAAGCAAAGGCGCTGAGGATCCAGGAAGTTGGGCTTGTGATCAGTGCACTTATCTGAATCCTTCCAGGTCTGCAACGGTGTGTCAGATGTGCAGCCAACGCAGATAATTTGCTCAAATTTTTACCTCAGGATTAAATATGCCTTATAATCAAAGACTTCAGTGAAGCAGTAAAAAGAGGAAGGCTGATATAAGAAAGTCTGGCTGATGGCCGTGATTAGCTTTTGTGAAAAAGAATCATTTGGCAGACTGATTTGTAGTTGCTACTTGTTTCTGGAAGGGGTCAAGAAAGAAAAACAGGATAAGGGTCATGGTTCAAGTCTTTTGTATAAAATGTTTTTGTCTGTTTTGTGAATAGCATCTGTATGTTTAACTTGTAACTTTAAGGTCATGGTCTGGGAACTGTTGTAACTCTTCATCTGCCTATTTTGTACTATTTTGGATTATTATATTAGCTGAATGCTATGCGAATGTACTGGTTTGAAAAGGGTTTCATAGTAGAAATTTAGTGATCTTGGTGGCCATGTCAAGTTGTATGCATCAAGTATTTTATTTCCTATATTGCTTTCCTTTATATCAACCTCCTTGGATGGATGAAATTGTTTGCTTAGAGTGCTGTTTTATCTTTCTAGCATTCATTTGCTTTATACAGTGTTCAGGTATATATTTACACATTAAATAATGGAATATATTAGGATCTCAAAATTTGTCTGAAATAACTGAAATAATTTCCATTTGCATGCTTAATCTCGTAAAGATGATGATGTGTACTGGAGACAAAGTAGAAAAATGGATGAGCATGTTGCAGACCATCAGGTATGTCTAATTTATTCATTATGTGCATGTTGTGTATCTCAAATAATCATGTATAGGTATAGTCATGTTTTTTTTTGTGGTCACAGCTCTTTGTATGGGAAGTACATGCTTCAAGTTGTGATCAAAGCCTGGAGGCCCTCGACAAACTAAAACTAGGGGTTGCTGGAATGTCAGTGCGCTCTATTTTCATCTTGTTTTTCCAGTGATTTACACAATTATGTTAGTCACCTCTGGAATTGCTCACCAAGACATGGGATTATGGGAGAAAAAGATACGCTCTGCTATTATAACTGAGATCCTTCGAGAACACATGACTTGAAAATCGAAAGCAATGGCAGAGAAAAAAAAGAGATCAAACTACAAACGTTGCGTGCATAAAGAACACAAGCCTGACCACCATCAATGAGTGGTGCAGAATTATAAGACTATTTTCGCAGTGCTGGTACTGAAACTAACAAGAGAAATGCTGTGCCAACACCAAAATTGCTTTGCGGTGTTTCCAGATTACTCCCATACGACCTCTGCCGTGTTTCTAAATTACTCCTGTAAGGTAGATAAATCCCTTTGCCGAGTTTCCAGATTAATACTATAGCAATCATTTTAGTTCACCTGTTTCAGTGTTTCAACCAATTCATCTGTACATATATACAGGCGATTTTGATGCGCTATCAATCTCAATTCCATCACATACTCGATTTCAAATTCGATTCTATCACAGACTAGTTACATATATACAAATTCCATTACAAGTTCATCAATCAAACCTAGAGAAGCACTTCCTCGAACCACTTCAATGACAACAGATTCTGGCAAGGACATGTGATGATTACATTTATCTGTAACTTAACAATTCCCTGTAACTCATCACCCACCTACAAAAGCAAAACGACAATATAAGCATACGTATGTGAAGTACACAACTTCCATTGGGCAGGTCAGCTCGAAAATTTCCTGATCCACACTTGCTAAATGTATGCATAGTTGATCGTTCCATGTATATCGAGTTCCAAAAGAGTCTGAAAGTGATAGGCAAAGGCAAGGAGTTGGCACAAAGCAAAAGGACACGCTTTCACTATGCTGCTCGACCAGACAGCTGTATCAGCACCCGGATCTTTCAGTTCTGTACTGTTGTTTAATGTGTCTTGTAAACTCCTACCGCCTACTCCCGAACAGCTAGGTTGTAACTACTCATGAACTCTTCTGTAGCCCCTCTTCTATGAGTGTTCTTCATAGTTGGGGGATTCCATAACTGTGATTTGATATAATTTCAGGTGTCTTAACAGGTTGGATCAATTGGTCTAACCAGTGTTATGCATTATACTTTCCTCGATCTAAAGATTGATATTGGATCCTAAAGAACCTCATAAATATACACTTCAAGGAAAAATTGACATTTGCCTGCATAGTTCCATAACCCCATTATTAGGTGCTTCAGGTTACCATTTTTGAATTCTTCAAGTTGAATTCTTACATTTTGTAATATCAGGAACTGGTCAGACGTGTTGATGGTAGTGAAGAAACAAATGACTGACAACTACTGGTCTATGTTTCTAAAATATGGTAAATTTAACCGAAAACCCACCCAAACCAGCGCCTTAGCTAACACTGTTTGAGATTGAAGAAGCAACTACTATAAGCACACAACAAAGTAAGGTAAACTAAATCCTACAGACTAGATACTTATGCAATAAAACCCCCCTTAAATTTAGTTCCAGAGAAGGTAAGGTATTAGAGGACGTTTGACAACTGGGAATAAGGTAAAATCCGAAGACTCCAATAAAATGCTCGAAAAAAAACAACTGCCACACACTTACTTGGGGAATTTCTCGGGTGTCACCTCGCCAATCGCAGTACTTATATTTAATTGGCCACCGGTACTTTCTCTTAGAACTTTAAGCTCCACAGATTCTCCAACCTTGTCCCATGTTTTCTCAAAGAACTGGAAATAAAACATGACAGTTCCACACTGTTAGCCTAAATGTCCTGAGTAAATTATACTATCATTTATATCCCAAAATAGCTAAGCATTGATTCGTAGATGTAAGGCACTGTGCAATATAGAATTGAAGAGGTCAATCTGCAGCAATATATGTCCACAAGAATGTGAAATCACATTTCTAATAAACTGCATCAGATTTTCACCATTTTGAAAAACCAAAGTTCATATTCAAAGTCAAATCAAAGTCATTGTATGCAACAACATACCTCTAAAGTACTCTGGACTACTACTCCATTAATTTCTACGATAACATCAAAGTCACATATTCCAGAGTGGTATGCTGGAGAGTCTTCCTCAACCTGGTTCACAATTGAAAAATAATAACTCAACAGTCAGCAATAATGCAAAAACATCAAATCATACATACAATGACTAGCTTAAACAAGGGCCAACACTCATACAAGTTATATGCTCTTCACTCGAGGAAGGTAAAAGAGAAGAAAACATTTGGTGTTATTCATTTCCAAAGCAAATTTATCAAGCTACCAAATGTATAGTGTTTTTTTTCTTTTGCAATCCTGTGGAGAATTTGGTTGCAGCGGAACATAATAGTTTTTGGTTACTTTACCACCTGAACTTAATTGGGACCGAGTAACCTACTGTGGGTAGGGGTGTGCATTTGGTTCGGTTAACCGAAAACCAAACCAAATTACCGAAAAATTTCGGTTCGGTTAACCAAATATTAAATTTAATATTATTTATACATAAAAACACTATTAATCACATTTATATAAGATCTAAAATTAAAATATATTAACTAATAAGTAGTTAAACACGTTATATTGCACGAGTTAACAAGTTGAGTAATATTTAAGATATGTTGATTAGATAATATTTAGTATTTCATCACAAATTATTATTTTTATAATTATATACAAAGTTCATATTTCATAATAAAAACTGATTTTCAAATAAAAAGTTATAATTCACTGAGTAAGGGTTGACAATCTTAATAATAATAATCTACTGTTACTTAAATAATACAAGAAAACTATGTAAATTATATGTATTACATCTAAAATATTACGTATAATCTATAATAAATGTGCTGGGTTTTAATCGGATTTCGGGTTTGGATTGGATTTCGGGTCGGGTATCGGTTCAGTATAGTTAAAATCCAAATCCAAAACTCGAATATCCGATTAATTTACCATCCCTAAAAGTACACATGACATGAGTAATTAAAAATAAATAGTAAATTTACAGTATATGAAAATATGCGAAATTAACCGGAAGGAAGGAAATAGCGCGGAGACGACAGGAAAATATAAAAAGTATCCGGAAATAAGAAAAGAAATGAAACAAGGAGTAACGAAAGTATACCAGAAGAAAGAAAGGGGAAACACTCGAGTTGAGAAGGAAATGTAAGACGTTGTGTACGAGAGCCTCCGCTAAGTGTGACGGAAGGCGTTCGAGAGTACGGCCGCCACTTTTCAACGGCCTGTTGAGTCTCCGTCGCGGCAATTACGCACAGATTAATTAGTGTAATTTCTTTTCCCGCTTATTTTGCCAACAAAATTTTCAATTAGTAAATATCTATTAATATTTCGTTTGGGCATTCGTTACTATTGTGTTGATTTTTCAATACTGTGAGCTCCGTTGATAACTTGTTAGTAATTGGCAACATAATGTTTTCCGCTATAAAATTCTGTTGCCATTATTGGAAACTCTTGTAGTGTTAGGGCTTGGAAATGGATTCGATGAGAGGTGTTAGAGAGGCTAATGCTGTGTTTATGGTCGAAACAGAAGATAGGGTGACAAGCCAAGTTAAGCATGGTGGTGCAATTTGCATCGACCCGCGAGGTTTGTTGGTTACTGTGGCGCATATTATTCCTGTGAGTACTGATGTGAGTACTAATCTGCTAATTACTGTGAGACCTAGGAGTGCCAAATTCTTCATGCAGGCAGATATTTCGGACGTCAACTATACGTTCGATATTGCCTTTTTAGCTATTAGAAGGGATTCAGAAAATGAGGTTTTTGGTTATGTCAACCTCCCAAGTCAAATTTCTCTTACTGAACAACAGCGGGTGTTCTCTTGGTTTCACCACAATGTTGGTTTTTCTCTCGTCACGGGAAAGATTTCGTTCCCTTACCGGTCTCGGGATGTCGTGTTTCCATCTTCGAGGTCCACTATCACTATTGGTGATGATCTCGCTGGGTTGGATGAAAGGACTTCAAGGACTCCCCGGTTTCGGACCACCCGGGGGATAGCTAGGACGATAGATAAGGAGCTTCATAACCTTCACCCTGATTTGCCGCTCATTGAGGTTTATAATTTCTTTGGCGGACCAGGATCATCCGGGAGCCCGGTATTCACCTCTGCGGATGGTAGTTTGATTGGATTGATTATGTTGCATCACTCCCGAAGGAATTATGTACTACCTATTGATTTTATCATTCGCTACATGGATGAACACAATATTGCTGCTGCTGGATTGATGATCAATCATAAAAGAAAGAGGACTGTTGAGGTTTCCGAAAGTTCCTCCCGCAATGTGAGTTTCCGGAAAATGCTTTTCTTCTTTCTTTAATGTTGTCCTTTTTGTTTCTATATAGCATCTGTTTGTGCAGTTATAACTTAAGGGTCATGGTCTGTGAACTGTTGTAACTCTCCAGCTGCCTATGATATATAATTAAGGATAAATATATATAATCTAAGTTACCCCTACTCTTCAATTTTGCCATGATACCCGTGTCCATCGGACATGACATGGGTGTGTGTATGGGATTTGAGTCGGATCCTTCAAATAGAAACCGGACACTTTGACCTTAAGAAATCTAGTTCAATATGATTTACAAGGCTCCACAACTTAATCCTCTTAATTCTAGGGAGGGATGTCTATGGATTACTATTTTCATGTTATCCTTTTGAATTATGTTATAAATATGAAAAAACAACTATGTATATGTTTACTTTCTGTGGTAGAAGACACGAATTTACAAATGTAAAATATAAAAGTAGGTATAATTTCGTTTATGTGAAGGTTATATTCGGAATCCCCGCACCCGAGTCCATTTTTGGATTCATATTTATGAATCCTAATTTTTTAAAAGCTAAGAGTTTGACACTTGGATCCTCACCCGTATCCGACACCCGTACCCGAGTCCGGGTAACTTAGTATATAATGAATACATGCAAATGTACCGGTTTTAGTTGTTTCATATGTGTTATTTTCCTATGGGGAGTAGTGGAACTTAATACTGACAATTCGTAGATTATTAAAACTTTTGAGCTGTAGCTATTGTTTATTTATTTTCTTTAAATGCAGTTTAGATAAGTCCTCATTTTATTACATATGCTCAGTGTAAAATTGAATAGTTGTGTTAGGAATTTTGTTATCAATGTATTAGTTTGTTTTTGGATATTTCTCTGTTGTAATTCTGTTTAAGTGATTGCTTACAAGTAATCTGACATTTTATCTTTTTCAATGGCAGTCGAGGCAGAAAACCCTTGCAGATTTACATAAAATGCAAACTGTGCATGTAAGAACAAATCTTTATTTTTGTTGTGATATAATATGACCTAGACTAGAGTTATGATTGTTTCATTTGTGTAACCTCTCATTTTTATTAGCAAGCAAAATGTAAAATAGAATTTGAAGCCATTGTGGATAGACGTAACTTTATTTTTTTGTTCCACAAAATTGTGGAATTGTTGCTCATGATTACAACCTACATTTCTAAAGAATAGCTGCTTTGATCTTTTAGCATGTTTGATTGAGGTGCTTGAAAACATAATTATACTCATTATTAAATTTAAAAGTTTATGTCAAATCAATATTTAGATGCAAAACTTTATTTGATATAGAAATTTGATTTTTATATTACTTTTGAATAGTTTGTTTTGCACCACAACACATGCGTGCCAAAAATCAGAGGGACTGTTGTTTAGGAATGGAGGGATTATCATTTGGCATGTAATTTACATCTACTTTTGAGTCGGTCAGAAGTTTTTAATTTTTAAATGATAATGAAGATAAATTAGAAAATTTAAGCACAAGTACACAACTATAAATCTTTAAAACATTATTCTTTATCCAGTCAAATTAACTCTCTTACACTACATCATTGCATGCATTTAGTTGTTGAGCTTTCTTGACAAGATCAGCCTATTCTTTATACTGAATTGGTGTATGGAGTGATCTTGTTTCTGTTACCAAATATAGAGTAAGCGTCAATTTAGCCATATTGTTTTTTGGGCTGCTACATCCCCAGTAAGGACTTCAATTGATCTATAAGTACTTAATGTCCCCCCCCCTGCTTTTTGTAAGTTTTGTTTTTCTGTTTTTTCCAGCTTGAAAAACTTAGTGAGAAGCAGAAGATACCAGAGTCACAATTGAAGTTTGTGTTGGAAGCATGGTCACAAGTATGTCCAAGTTTCTTGATCTTAACTCTTGCTATTCCCGTGCCCTCTCCTTTCAGTGTCCACAACTTGTTTACAAACAAGTTTCTGTGGCTTTTAGACCACTTATGTTCCTAGTCTTCATCATGTAGTGTGAATTAGCAAGATATAAAGAAGAGTAATTAGAAATTGTGGTATATAACGAAGATAACAGCAAAAGATAAATTTACTACATTAAGGATTATGCTAAGGATTTCTCAAAAAGTAAAATAGACGAATATAAAGAAGTCTTAATCAGTAATTTAATATCAATTCTCATTTGTAATCCATACATCTTCCTATATATCAACAACAAGAGAGTAGTGATGATCTCACTAGAATAAAGCATATATTACACTAACCGGGTTTACTCATCTTTGCATCATAAATTAACTTAGATACTAGTGCACATTTGGTGAACCAAGCTATGTAAACACTACTAATTATTCAACTCTTTTTTTTAGAACTTTTGATCTCCTATATACTCTTAGAAGTTCATCTAATATCTCATTTTTTAAACATTTATGTTTCTTACAAGAAGTTAAGAATGAATCTCAGTTTAGCATTAACCAGTCCAGAAACTGTCTTCTCTTTTATGTTATTTCTGTAAGCCAGATGGATTTTATGTTCAGATTTCAGAAAGTGGTGGTTCCATTCAACTTGCAAAGGGCATGTTTCCCACTTACATGTTGATACAGTACGAATTGAAAGCTAAAGAATATACCTCGTACATTTTGAAGCAGCAGATCTATGATTCTTTAGACCATTTTACGTTGTGCATGAATTCATTAACAGTTCCCTTGCTATTTTTGTGCTGGCAGATTGTCGAATGTAGGCGAGTGTTGAAATGGACATATGCGTATGGATTCTACTTGCCAGAGCACAAGCTTGCCAAGAGGCAGTTCTTTGAGTATTTGCAAGGTATAAATTTCGCTGGTTTTTATCATGTAATTTAGCAGGAACTTATGTTTATTGGGTTGGTAATTTATTCCTGTTTTCATTTGTTGAACAGGTGAAGCAGAGGCTAATTTAGAAAGGCTCCATCAGTGCGCAGAGAAGGAATTACAGAATTACCTCGGTGATGCTACATCTGAAGATTTTAGTGGTTTTCGTACAAAACTGGCTGGATTGACTAGGTATATATTGTGTAAGATATTTATTTGCTGTTATATTGAAACAAAATGAAATGCAAAAGAAATTGCTGTATGCACTTCACTGATTGGCAGAGAGGGGCTTTGAAGGCTATTTAGTAGGGTGGACTGGAGATTTACTGAGTTGTCCCAGTCTGGGTGCGCTCACTAAATCAAGCTCACCCTTTGAATTAATAAGTTGTCAGTCGGTTAATAGTCTTTTTCTATTGAGCAACATAAATGCTTAAAATTAGTAGGTATTTTTAGTCCCTCTTCATTGAGCTTCTGTATCAGAAGTTTTACTTCGAAAATTGCTATGGGGATGTCATGGGAGTACGAAACTCTAGGTAAATTCTAGAAGTTATTGATTTTGTAAACCAAGATCAGTCCGCAAGTAGCTTATGACTTGTCAATATGTGGAATATTCTTGGGGAAATTTGGCAATGTGTAAAATGAGATATTGGTACTGTATCTTGGGGGAGGGTTTTAACATCAGAGCTCATTCTGCAAAGGGTTTGTAGGCTAGTGAATGGTTAGCAGATGCTGGAACACGTGTACTGTCATCAACTAAAAGCAATTGGTTTGGGTACTTTGTTAGCCTTTTCTTGGGTTTCTTTAGTAGAGGTTGGATTTTAAGCTAGGCACTACTACATGGGCCATGAATCATCGAAATTATATGAAGAGTCTTGCTAAAAACTTAAACAAAGAAGAGTGCGCAGGCTGCAGGTAGAACTTGAACATATTGGAAGTTTTTGTGCTAGAGTTTATAGAATTACCCTAAAGATTCTATAATTAACGTAGCAGTGTAAAACTGGGAGAGGTCCTCTTTCATGCAAGGAACTAAAATTTCTGAGGTTGTTTTGTTTTAAACCCAATGAATCATAACCGTCTGTCTAAGCTTATATGGATCTGGAGTTCTGTTTTCATGTCCGTATTCATAATATTTGCAAGATTACCTGATAATACCGCATCAGTTTCCTTTTGCATTATCTTGTACTCGGATATGTGAGTGAGCATGTATTGCGCAAGCTATGTAAACACGAAAGCATACAGCTGTACCTGGTTAACATGCAGTACCTTGTTTTTTTTGTTACGAAACTCTTTTGAAGTTTACTTTTTTGTGTTTAATGCGGGTTTATCTTTAAATAATTTTCTGGGAAAATTTTGTTGATACATCACCTAACATGCTATTGAATGCCACAACAGTGTCACGCGAAATTACTTCGAAAACTTGGTCAGAGCATTGGAGAATGGTTTGTCAAATGTTAATTCCATAGGAGCCTCTAGCAAGACAACAAGCTCAAAATGTGTTGCAGGGAGTAGCAAAACGAAAAGTGGGAGAGGAAAAAGCTCTTTCCGGATTGGAGGATCAAGCAAGGGCGCTGAGGATCCAGGAAGTTGGGCTTGTGATCAATGCACTTATCTGAATCCTTCCAGGTCTGCAACGGTGTGTCAGATGTGCAGCCAACGCAGATAATTTGCTCAAATTTTTACGTCAGGATTAAATATGCCATATAATCAAAGACTTCAGTGAAGCAGTAATTAAAGGAAGGCTAGTATAAGAAAGTCTGGCTGATAGCCGTAATTAGCTTTTGAAAAAAGAATCATTTGACAGACTAATTTGTAGTTGCTACTTGTTTCTGGAAGGGGTCAAGAAAGAAAAACAGGACAAGGGTCGTGGTTTAAGTGTTTTGTATAAAATGTTTTTGTTCGTTTTGTGAATAGCATCTGTATGTTAACTTGTAACTCGTCATCTGCCTATGTTGCAAATGTACTGGTTTGAAAAGGGTTTCATAGTAGATATTTAGTGATCTTGGTGGCCATGTCAAGTTGTAAGTTGTATGCATCAAGTATTTTATTTCCCATCTTGCTTTCCTTTTTATCAACTTCCGTAGTTTGGATGAAATTGTTCGCTGAGACTGCTGTATTATCTTTCTAGCATTCATTTGCTTTATACAGTGTTCAGGTATACTGTCAAACTTGTACGGTATATGGTTTTCCTGATATAGTGCATCAATGTATGTAGGATTGTAGGGTGAAGAAGAGAATTGAACCCTTGTTTCTGCAATAATCGACCGTACGTGAGGAACATATCTGGGATGCAGACAGATTACGAAACTGTTTATTTGCCAAGTAGAATATTAACACTACTTGCATATGTGTGAATGAATAACTGATAAGTTGCAGATATCTCTAAATTTATAATTCTAAAGTTAGAAAAATGGATGAGCATATTGCTGATCATCAGGTATGACTAAATTGTACATTATGTGCATTTTGTGTAAATAATTTATATTTTTGTTATCAAACATGAATTGCACAACCAAAATGTTAATGAAGTATTGAGCCAAACCCAACACTTGATGGCATAGATTGTACTGGAAAAGGAGGGATACAATACAATCCATATATAAAGATCTTCCATTACAAGTTCATCAATCAAACCTAGAGAAGCACTTCCTCCAACCACTTGAATGACAACAGATTCTGGCAAGGACATGTCATGATCACATTTACTTGTGACTTAACAATTCCCTGTAACGCATCACCCAACTACAAAAGCAAAACGACAATATTAGCAAACGTATGTGAGTACACAACTTCCATGGACTTGCTGGAAGTTGGTAATGCTTGTCACGACAAAACATTAATAATAAGGTGGCAATTGGGCAGGTCAGCTCGAGAATTTCCTGATCCATTCTTGTTAAGTGTTATGCATAGTTGATCGTTCCATGTATATCGAGTTCCAAAAGAGTCTGAAAGTGATAGGCAAAGGCAAGGAGTTGGGACAAAGCAAAAGGATAGCCTTTCACTATGCTGCTCGACCAGACAGCTGTATCAGCAGCTGGATCTTTCAGTTTTGTACTGTTGTTTAATGTGTCTTGTAACCTCCTACCGCCTACTCCTGAACAACTAGGTTGTAACTACTCATGAACTCTTCTGTAGCCCCTCTTCTATGAGTGTTCTTCGTAGTTGGGGGATTCCATAACTGTGATTTGATATAATTTCAGGTGTCTTAACAGGTTGGATCAATTGGTCTAACCAGTGTTATGCATTATACTTTCCTCGATCTAAAGATTGATATTGGATCCTAAAGAACCTCATAAATATACACTTCAAGGAAAAAGTGACATTTGCCTGCATAGTTCCATAACCCCATTATTAGGTGCTTCAGGTTACCATTTTTGCATTCTTCAAGTTACATTCTTACATTTTGTAATATCAGGAACTGGTCAGAGGTGTTGATGGTAGTGAAGAAACAAACGAATGACAACTACTGGTCTATGTTTCTAATATTGTAAATTTAACCGGAAACCCACCCAAACCAGCGCCTTAGCTAACACTTTTCGAGAATGAAGAAGCAACTACTATAAGCACACAACAAAGTGAGGTAAACTAAATCCTACAGACTAGATGCTTATGCAATAAAAAAACCCTTAACTTTAGTTCAAGAGAAGGTAAGGTATTAGAGGACGTTTGACAACTTGGAATAAGGTAAAATCCTAAAACTCCAATAAAATGCTCGAAAAAAAACTGCCACACACTTACTTGGGGAATTTCTCGGGTGTCACCTCGCCAATCGCAGTACTTATATTTAATTGGCCACCGGTACTTTCTCTTAGAACTTTAAGCTCCACAGATTCTCCAACCTTGTCCCATGTTTTCTCAAAGAACTGGAAATAAAACATGACAGTTCCACACTATTAGCCTAAACGTCCCGTGTAAGTTATATCATTTATATCACAAAATAGCTAAGCATTGATTCGTAGATGTAAGGCACTGTGCAATATAGAATTGAAGAGGTCAATCTGCAGCAATATATGTCCACAAGAATGTGAAATCACATTTCTAATAAACTGCATCAGATTTTCACCATTTTGAAAAACCAAAGTTCATATTCAAAGTCAAATCAAAGTCATTGTATGCAACAACATACCTCTAAAGTACTCTGGACTACTACTCCATTAATTTCTACGATAACATCAAAGTCACATATTCCAGAGTGGTATGCTGGAGAGTCTTCCTCAACCTGGTTCACAATTGAAAAATAATAACTGAACAGTCAGCAATAATGCAAAAACATCAAATCATACATACAATGACTAGCTTAAACAAGGGCCAACACTCATACAAGTTATATATTCTTCAATCGAGGAAGGTAAAATAGAAGAAAACATTTGGTGTTATTCATTTCCAAAGCAAATTTATCAAGCTACCAAATGTATGGTGTTTTTTTCTTTTGCAATCCTGTGGAGAATTTGGTTGCAGCGGAACATAATAGTTTTTGGTTACTTTACCACCTGAACTTAATTGGGACCGAGTAACCTACTGTGGGTAGGGGTGTGCATTTGGTTCGGTTAACCGAAAACCGAACCAAATTACCGAAAAATTTCGGTTCGGTTAACCAAATATTAAATTTCGGTTCGATTTTGATAGTGAAAATTTCGGAATTCTGGTTTTTCGGTATATCGGTTTTTAATCGCGGTTAACCGGAAAACCGAGTTCGCCTATCGACTTTAGCCTCTCTCCATCGATTCAGAGAGCCAACCCATTCGGTTTAAAGAAGCAGATTTTATAAAAAAATATGAGCAGTGATTGTTAGCACTAGCAGAGGAGCAGATATTACAATAAAAATTCTCATGGACACTTTGTAACATTTATTCAGGTTTTAATATGTAAAAACTTCTGAAGCTGACTTCTGCTTTTGATTTCTGAATTTGGTGACGGTAAGTCGGTAACTGCTGACTAGTTGTAAACTAAAATTCTAAGAATGTTATTCTGCCGTTCTGGTATTTTTTATTTTAATTTCAGTTATAAAATCCGGTTTTTGATAATAACCGAAAATTTAATTTCGGTTTGGTTACAAAACCGAATATACTTCGGTTCGGTTTCGGTTAACCGAAAAAAATTCGGTTTGGTTTGGTTTTAACCGAATGCACACCACAAACTTTGGGCTAGGGGATGGAGAAGCACTTAAAATTTATAAGATAGTTGATGTTTTGAAAAACTAGGCTACCATGTAATCTGATCTGGCTGAGAGCATCCTGGCCTCTTTTTATTTAACTAGAAAAGAACAGTTCAAGACAAGAATTGACAGGTGAAAGTCATCATTTTCACCTTCCTTACAGCTTATAATACTTATACGACATACCCCATCAATTGTAAATTCTAGTGATCCTCTTTTAACTTGAGCTACTAACTTGGCCAGGTATTTCACAAAAACAACAATTAGTTTTTTAACGTAGATTGTTTCTAGAGAACTACATGAATAGATAAACAAGCTAGTACATCTTTGGTTGGCATGACAAAACATAGCGGGATGTGTTGGGTAGGGTCCCTGTTCGAAAGTTCAAACAGAATTTCCATTTTTAACAAAGTGAGGCAAGTCCCTTACCTACTTTCCCATGGGAGAGTAGAATTTCCTTAAGAAGTTACTTCCCTTGTGAACCAAGAACTTTAGAACTTTTAGGAAGTGAAGTCAGATGTTTAAGTTTTAGGAGTTGCACTGTTTGTGTGAATCGAACAAGCATCTCAACTTTTAAGTCATTAGAATGCATATAATATCGAAATCATTAAAATCACATGAATTTCTTTTCGCCCAAAAGATAACAAATGCCTAATGACTAGTAAAACATTGAGAAATTTTGAAGTGATTCATGACAGAGAAACTTAAAAAAGTAGAAAAATACCTGTACTACAAGTACACCGGTGGAGAAACTGGGGAACTTTCGTATCAACTGTTCCAAAAACCCTGTTTCAGCTGTATAAAGATTTGCAACACTAAACCCAATCCATGGTCGACGGAATTCCCTGTTCCAGATAGCTCAAGCTTATGCACATGCTATAATAGTTTAGAAAAGTAAACTTGTTTTATTGCCTTATTACTATAAGATCTATCAGCGGGACAAGTATTTGAACCATAAACAATCACTAAGAAAATATTAAAGACGCAACCTAGGCATTGTTATCAAGTAGTCGCCTAGTCGGTCACTAGTCAACCAGTCGTTGCGTGCTTAGAATTATATATATATAGGCCAGCGCTCAAGAGAGAACCCTCTTAAAAAGGATACGAGAGAACCCTTTTCTAAAGATTAATCCTAAAACTAAAAAAAGGTAGAACTGTTTTTTATTATTTTTATTGTGCTTCCATAAAGTTAATTTCAAACAACAATTTGTTTAATTTTTTTTAAAAAAATCATGAAAAAAAGTTAGAATCTACTTTTGAATCTCATGAATTTTAAGAATCTGTTTTTGAATGTCATAAATGTTGTTTCAAACTTTGATTTTAAAAATTATGTAATGACTATTATAATGTTAAAATAAGTTAAAAAAATTTCAAATCTCATTCTAAATCTAAGGTTCCCTCGTTCCCTTTTTAAGAGGGATCTCTCTATATATACAAAGATGAGGGTTTGTGATGCATGAAGGAGCGAAAAAAAGACAATCAAGACATGGGCAGGTGAGAAAATGTTTGGTGTTCTGAGTCGGTATCTAACCAAACATATTAATCATGATCTGTCTAGAGTTGAGATGAATTTACTTTACTTAATCCAGATAGGTAACTACTTAAGTCCTGAGCCATACCAGCCACCAAAAAATACTTTATAAAGAAAGAACCAGCAAGGTTCTAGTGACTCCTTAGTTCTCAGACCCTGACCTGTTATAACAACTATTCAATTTACTGACATATTTGTGTGGATACTTGAAAGCCAGACATGGGTATGGACACTCTGACAATTCATTTTAGCCAAAAACAATGCAAACTTTTAGTAATATTGCTGAGTCTTATAGTTGGACACCTCCAGCCGAGTCCGAGAAAACAAAGCTGATATCTTGATGCCTCAGTATCAATAGGAACTAAGATGCCCACACATGTTAATGCAATGCCGTATTTTTTTTAACACACATGAGGTGCATAAAAATGATGCCTGTCTAATTTAACAAGAGGTCATAGAAAGAGATAAGTATCATTAGTATTAAGGTACTGGTATCCATCAAAATACAAGGTGAATAAATTGATATGAAGTGTTGAAAACTAGCAAGGAAAGAAGAGGAACACTTGGAAAGAGTATCGTGGAAAGCTAAAGTCAGCAAGGATCAAGTTATCCAGATGTTAAGTGGATTAAGAAAGAGAAAGGACAATTTAATCATGGAACATGTAGATGCACAGTGATCTAACAGTATCTAACTAACCTGTAAGTTTTATAATGCTTCCACCACCTTGAAATTATATTGGATGGTAAGAAAGATGAATCATGGAACATGATTCCGATCATTTCTCCAGAATAGTTGATAACTGGACCACCATTGCAGTTCTGAAAACAACAATAAACTACCAGTGTAAGCATATTAAGACTAATCTTAGTCTTAACCTATGAAACCAGCTTGAGTAGAATCACATGCTGAGATTAATATTAAATCTCACAAGAAAATAATGTTGACAGCCACAACATAGGTCACACCCCACCATGTATAATCGGTCTATCAGAAGTATAAGCAACTCATGCATAAGACATCACTGTGTGTGAGTGTGTGTGGGGGGGAGGGGGAGAGAGAGGGTTTATTACATTCCCATTGATGCCCTTCACGCATAATAATTCGTTACAGTTGATTGAGGGGTGCTTCAAGCTGAAGAAATGAAAAAAAACATGAGATATAAGGCAGACTAGAGCGTGGATAATGTGAGCACAATTTGGAGAAAGCTTCCTATAACAATAACACCTGCATTTTGTTGTAGGTGAGTAGTATATGCTTTCAATAAAAAAGGAGAACATTATCTAAAAAACATCATATTTTGCAATACCTGAAATGACCAACATTAATGAAGAAGCAGCGTGGATCATTCATTACCCGTGAAAGGACTATGACTTTGTCATCGGGAAGAATCTTAAATAAATTAGGATGTGGACTAAGCCCGTCCCGGTCTAGAGGAAGTGGTTGAGTTGGATGAATAGATAAGCTATTGTCCAAAGATGTCATATTTGCAGGTTGTAAAGGTGTATCGGTTATAATCCTTAAAGCTGCAAGGTTATAATGAAAATCACAAGCAACCACCTCACATTTGCATAACTTACCATTTGATAGAGCAACATCAACCTGCAAAGAGCGTATCGTTCTCAAGTTAGTTAAGGGGGGCGGGGGGAATTGTAATAAAGGAAAAGGGTAAACGATGTAACCTCGATTTCAGAAGGGGGTATTGGTGCACATTTTTTACGCACAAAAAGATTAGCATGAGTCAAAACAATACTGATAAAAGTAGCTTCGTCATTGGGTGACTTGTGACATTGAATAATAATCCCTGATCCTCTAAAGTATTTGACCCAATACCCAAAAGGGCCTGTTCTGGAGGAGGCAGATCGCATCCTTGTTTTGCCTATAGTATCATCTATAACAACACGAAGATAACAACACTAAGTATAAAACCCCCATTAACAAAAAGAGTAAGTAATTTGAAGTAATAAGCAATAAGTACCCGGTTTATTATGAGAGATAACGTTGACGACAGATGAGGAAACTTTGAAAGCTGCAATCTTTGAGGTAAAATCCAAGAAATCAGCGAATTCATCATTCTCGCGATATAGCTCTCTCATGTTTCTATCATAAACTCCTCCAACTAAAACAAACAACAACAATTGTAATTTTGTAATTTTGTAATTGGGTTTGGGGAAAACAACAAATATACAAACACAAACTTAATCAATCCTATTCCTATAATACCAACCATCTGGAATACCACATGCCATGATGATTGCAGAGCAGCAGTTCAAGTTCAAGTTAGGGTTCTTGATACCCGATGTGTAATTGTTATTTAAACCCTTTTCTTTTTTTTTTGAAACTAATTGTTATTTAAACCTATTCATTACTTTATTACTTACCTTATTTAACAATTCACTTGTAGTTATACAATTAGTAATTAAACAACTTGTACTATTACTATACTATTTTTTTATATTATATTATCCTATGACTTTAAAAAATTAACTCTCTATGTAACTTTTTAATCCCATCATTATTCTGGGTAAATACAAAAATAATCTAGCATTGAATTTTTTATCAAATATATGTTAAAAAATAATCTTAACTTGTGTTAGAGATTAAAATTTTTGTTAATTTAACAAATAAAACTCATATACCAAGGAAATTTCTGTACACGCACAATTCTATGTATTATAGCACACATTAATTTAATATTATTTAATATAAAAATCAATTGAAATACAAAGCCTTCAAGAAATTTTAAAAATACTAAGAATGGAAAATTAAGCATAAATTATCAAAAACAAAAATAAAATTAAACATAGTAAACCAAAATTTATAAATTGATTGCAAATTACAAGTATATTATTTTTATTTTACAATGGAAAATAAATGAAATATATCAAAAATATATAATGGGAACTAGAAATGACTAGTCATAAAGAAATATTAAAAAAAAATAGTTCTTAAAACTGATTTGCAAATCAATAGGTAGTGGATTATAAATAATATTTTCATCATGTATAAAGGTAATGTTATTCCCGGAACAAACTCAGCCACAAGCTGCAGTTTGTGTTTTTCAAGGAGGAAAAAGACAGCGTCCTAGTTGAAATCTCATCTCTCATTCTCTGCTAAAAACAACTTTTGGCCTACATTTTCCTCTGTCCAATTTGTTATTGCCCCCCCATTGGGATGCTTAAAACATCCCAATGGGCACTTGCATGTCAAATTTGAACGTTCCCTCATCCCTCCTCAAGAAAACCAAGCAAATCAAAGCCTATTCTGGAAACTGGCACCATGGTAAATTGCATCATTTTTCGCGTTCCATTACTGTCTTGCAGGATGCATCTGGCAATGACATTTCTAAACTCTACACGATTGGACGGGAGCTGGGGAGGGGAGAATTTGGCGTCACGTATGAATGCCTCGATATTCAGAATGGAGAGAAAGCTGCATGCAAGAAGATATCGAAAGACAAGTTAAGGACAGAGATTGATGTGGAAGATGTTAGGAGAGAAGTTGAGATCATGAAACATTTGCCTTGTCATCCCAATATTGTTAAGTATAAAGATGTTTTCGAGGATAAAGAGGCGATTTATCTTGTTATGGAGCTTTGTGGTGGTGGTGAGCTTTTTGATAGAATTGTTGCTAGAGGCCATTATAGTGAAAGAGGCGCGGCTATTGTCACCAAAACCATGCTTGAGGTTGTCAAGGTATGTGAACATACATCTACAGGCAACATTTTGTCCATGATTTTGTTCTGTTACATGTACATTTTACACCTTACAAGAATTACTACTTTACAATCTTGTTTAACTACTAATTAACAGCGGTTTTAGTTCCAGACTTTAAAGTTGAAAGTGTAATCGGTTTACTTGTGATTTTTATTTTTTAGGTATGCCATGACCATGGTGTAATGCACAGAGACTTGAAGCCTGAAAACTTTTTATTTGCAAGTGAAGATGAAAATGCCCACTTGAAGGCCATTGATTTTGGCCTCTCTATCTTCTTTAAGCCTGGTAAGTGTATATGCCCTTTTATGTAGCCAGATTACTTGTTTCATCCATAACTTTTTGCCTGTGATCATTTCCATATAGGTGATAGTTTTAAAGAAATTGTCGGAAGCCCTTATTACATGGCACCAGAAGTTCTGAGAAGAAAATACGGGCCAGAAGTAGATGTATGGAGTGCAGGGGTGATTCTTTACATTTTACTATGTGGAGTTCCTCCTTTTTGGGCAGGTAACAATATCGCGCCTCTTACTAATATTTATTTACTCGTATTTTATGAATTAGTCATTCACTGGTTCTTGTAATTACAGAAACTGAAGAGGGAATTGCTCTTTCAATCATAAAGGGTCGCCTAGATTTCAGTAAGGAACCCTGGCCGAAGGTTTCTGAAGATGCCAAAGATCTTGTGAGACACATGCTTGATCCAAATCCCTGTAGTCGGATGACAGTTGAAGAAGTTCTAGGTCTGTTGCACACTATCTTAAAACTTGTCATATTCTAATATCCGTTGTGGTCGTGGACTCTAGTGTCAGAATCATGGTATGTAGCTTAGAAGGGTTAAAGAGTATAAGATCATGTTTGGGCCTTACTCTGACACGTTTAGGTTTTAAATGGACTGGTTACATAACAAGAAGCACCACTATTTAGCGAAATTACATGAAAGAAGTAATGGACCTGTTCTTGTTATATCCAGGACATAGATGGATCCAAAACGCCCATAAAGTTCCTGATATTCCTCTAGGAGAGCATGTCAGAACAAGAATCCAACAGTTCTCATTGATGAACAAGTTCAAGAAGAAAGTTCTTGGAGTAAGTTCATCCGCTTCAGTTACTTGACTTATTTCGTCATACGTTGAGGTATTTAAAATTCGTGTAGGTGGTAGCTGCAAGCTTGCCAGATGAAGAAATACATGAAATCAGAGAGATGTTCAACACGTGGGACACCGACAAGAATGGAAACCTGACACTCGAAGAGCTAAAACTTGGCTTAATGAATAATGACAACAATGTTTCTGATCCTGATGTTCAGATGTTCATGGAAGCTGTAAGTCATTCATATTTTTGTTCTTTTCAAACTTTACACTGGCTGTCAAAGAAATGTGAGTTGATTAATTTTTTTCCGTATAAATGTATTGATATATCCAGGCTGATCTTGATGGGAATGGGACATTAAACTGTGAGGAATTTGTGACAATTGCGGTACACTTGAAAAGAATAAGCAGTGATGAACAACTTAAGAAAGCATTCAACTCATTTGATAAGAACAAAAGTGGATACATAGAGTTTGAAGAGTTGAGAGAAGCTTTGTTTGAGGACCATGAAGAACACATATGTGATCAAGCTGCACATGAAATTATACTAGACGCTGACTTGGATAAGGTAAAAAGTGCAACTAAAGATTATGGATGAAGTGATGAGGTAGGTAGGAATACATGAGTGAAGTAAGCGTATTTGATTGTTGTCGTGTAATGACTCTACAGGACGGTCGGATCAGCTATCAAGAATTTGCAGCAATGATGAAAACAGGCATGGACTGGAAGATGGCGTCTCGACGCTACTCAAGAGTAATGCTTAATGCACTGAGCATGAAATTACTCAAAGACAAAACTATGCACGTAAAGGCATGTAAAACAATGAAACGGTGATCAGAGAAAATGAGAGACAAATCTTGCATCTGAATTACGTGAATTGCACAAATTAGCAACAATTTTGACAGAAATTTTAATTCCGTTCTCCGCCATTCTTTCCTTTCATAAGAATTTAGATACAAATATATAATAGGATAACAAGGGGATAAATTCATGAGATTAAAAAGTTTCGTTGAAATGACTAATTTACCCTTGTATTTTAAATTTAGATAAAACAATTTGAACCTGCGTTTTCAAGTTCACAAGCACATCAATTTACCACTACGCCACACTTTAATTAAGTTTTTTATCATACACGTAATATGTGAGTGTCGTAAATAACGACAATTTATTTAACTTTAAACATGATTACTAATATATTTGTAGAGTTAGTTTTGAACAATTGAATTTGAGATATAAAGTTAATTACAGTATATAAACGGATCATTATCTTATTTATTAAATAATTTAGTTTGAAAAGTATGTCTCATATATTTTTAATAAAAAATAAATTGTACATATAATTAATTTGTTTATATGTTAAAAAGAGATACACTTATATAAATAATATATATATGTACTACATATTTAGATTAGTTATAATTAGCGTATTTCGATTTATTTCGAATTCAAAATTCGAATTTGACCCATTTTTCAAAAAATACTCGAAATCTAACTAAATGGTATGCCCGTAAATACCACGTCACTACATAGGTTTAATTTGAATTACGAGTTTGACGAGAAAATATTACCAACAAAATTAATATCTTTGGGATCTTTATAGAATCAAGTCAATTGATTTATGCATCAAAATTACTAGCTTCAAAATCAGAATTTTACCCATTTTGAAAAATACTCGCAATTTGAATACATGACCCGGCCGAAAATACATCATCACTATCTAGATTTAATAAATTTAAATTACGAGTTCGACGAGAATATCTTACCAATAAGGATAAATTTTATAATATCATATATTTAATTTTAGAAAAATAATATATAATGTTATAAAGTTACTATAAAAAGAAATATTAGTATCATAAATGAAAGAAACTTTAAAATAATTTGAATGATGATATTAGTACAAATTTATCTTCAGATTCTTGAAAAAAAAAATTTGAATATCAGTAGTTAGTCTTGATGATATATGAATTATTTTTATATCAGATCCATGACTCATGCTATGTTGAGTAAAAATAAATATTGTTTAATTTTTAGTGCTACCACGACTACGATATATAAATAATTATAATTTATTTATTAGATAATTATAATTTTTGAATAATCATAAATACATGTTGTTTGAGTAATTTACTCAATAACAATTAGATATATACATGACCAAGATATCTAGAATATAAATAAACGAGACCAACATAATTTACTCAAAAATATAATAAATAATAATTTACATACATAAACACACATGTGACTTTATCTTAACCAATATTAAAAGATTTAATTTTGATGTTGTATTTCAGAGTTATTTTTTTTATCGTAGGTAACCCGCAGCCGCTATCCTTCGGGCTTTTTCAGAGTTATTGATATATATACTATAAGAAAATAACAAAAGTCTTTTATGTTCTGAAAATAAGAATGATCAATTAAATTTAAGTTTTTTTCAATGTGTTAAAAACTAAATAGATTATGTCAATTTTAATTTATGAATTGACAATAATCTGACATCTTATAAAATTAACTTTGTATAATGGAGATGATTAAAAGCTAAATACATGGCCGAGATCAACTTTAGTTAATGACTTCAGACATTAGCAATGATATTAAATTAACATAAACGTTGAATTAAAGAAATAATATTTTTCTTAAAAAATAAACTTATATTAATTGAACTGTAAATTCTACTTTGTTGAATATTACGATTGCAGCTCTTTACCACTTTAATTATACATTACTAATCCTTTTAAATTAAGTAAAATAATTTTAAATTAGTAATGACTTTAGTAATAAAATACCTCATTACTCCGGGTTTATTTGACCAAAACTCAAAAAATTTACTCGGTTCTGTAATATACATATATGTTAATTTTTAGTTTCTTTTTATAAACATATTGACAATATTTGATGGATTAACTACAATTTTTTTCTTTTACGCGTACAGTACAGTGACTACCATGCTTGTATTTATTTAATAAATACAAATTACATGATACAAATAAGAAAATATGTATTATAGTTAATGAGATATATTTAAAAACGTTATGAACGTTATTAATATTTTACATGAAATCATACACATTGATAAATACTCAACTTGTATTTGATATGTTTTAGACGTTATACAATATTTATCAATAAGAAAACGATTAAAAATGTTTCTAATATAATTGTATGATGTACAAAAAAATCTAGAAAATGACCCGTGCGGGTTATTATGCTAGTATAATTAAATATCCAAGGCATTTTTGATATATTAATAACCAGTAGTGCTAGGTTCACCAAAAAATTTCCCCAAAATATTTACCAAATAGCAAACACATGACATATTTTAATTTGTTGGCGTAATGCACGTGGATCCCATATTATATTTAGGAAAGTTGTTATTTATTATGCGTCACATGAGGAAGTTTTTAGGGAAAAAATTTAGGGAACTTATCATTTCTCATTAATAATTAATTACTTCCACATAAGTCTAGTTTATCGAAGTACACATGACATGAGTAATTAAAACTAAAAATACACGATACGAAATTGAATACAAAATTATAATAAACATAAATTAAATACGAAACTAATAATACATGTTGTCATTTTACACTAGCACAAATTGAATACAAAATTCTAATCAACATAAAATATAAAAAAATATCCTAAGACATTTTCAGATAGAGATACAACACATGTATAAAGAGTACTCCCTCCGTCCCCCTCAATTCTTTATATTGGAGACTCGGCACGCATTTTAAGGTGCATTTTAAATATAGTTCCGTAATGTATTTTTTTATATAAAAATAGGATTGTCCTATTTTTACACAAAAAAATAAAATCTTAAAATACATTACGAAACTATATTTAAAATACATATCAGACAATTTTAAAAATATGTAAAGAAATGAGAGGGACAAACTAATTAAATAAGATATCTCATTCAAGTTCATTAAAACGAAAGTATACCATACAAAAGTAGACGCACGAGACTGAAATGAAATGAAAATACCTGACACAAAAGTAAAGGAAATAAGAACCCGAAACCAAACTAAAATAAACATACAATATAAATAACTATCCAATTAATTTTTAATAAAGCCCATATATTAAAATTAATCAAGAACCGCATAAGTGTAACTTATCTAAATACACATGAGTAATTAAAACGAAAGTACACAATATCAAAATATACGAAGCTGATTAAAATAAAAGTACACGATACAAAAGTATAAGAAAATGAAATTTCTCTGACACCAAAAACGAAAATAAAGGAAATAGGAACCGGAAACCAAACTGAAATTAACATGCAATATAAATAAATATCCAAGTCATTTTTGATATATTAATAATTAATTACAATCCACATAAGTCTAGTTTATCAAAGTACACAGAAATGACAACGGGTCGGGTTCGGATCGGATATTGTAAAATCCAAATTCAAATTCAAATATTTCTGAGTTATCCAAATCCAAATCCAAATCCGTCGGATTTCGGATCGGATCGGGTATTTTTCGGGTATCCAAAATTACGAATAACATAATCAATTTAATATTATTTATACATAAAAATACTATTAATCACATTTATATAAGATCTAAAATTAAAATATAAAATTTAGAAATCAATATTTCATCAATTATTTAGCCTTGTATGATTTTCTGATTGCATTTATTTGTAAAACCCGTATTTAATTCCAAAATTCTTCAAAAATTATGAAACTCATATTTATATAAGTTTGGAATATTCCGAGAATTTTAAAATTATTTTGGAAATTTTTAGGATTAATTTTACCCGCGCGTTGAATCATTTAATTGATAAAAGCTGGTATAAATTGCGTTTCAAAAATTATTTTAAAATTTCGAAATTTATGTTTTTATAAATTTCGGGATATTTATAATATTTTAAGACTATTTTCGTGATTTTATGAATTCGTTTTAAGTTCAGCTCGGTTCGTCAATTGTTAAATGCAGGTACGAGTTGCGTTCCAAAAATACTTTAAAAATTATGAAAATTTTATTTTATTAATTTCGGGATTTTTAGAAAATTTTAAGATTATTTTGATAATTTTCTGAGTTTATTTTATGTGCAACCTGGTTCGTTTAAATGCAAATGCGGATTAGAATTGTGGCTTGTAAGCAAAAATAAGGATACGTGTGTTGCTGTGCTCTGTTAAAAAAAATAGAAAAACGTGTCAAATCCTAAAACCACCCCGCCCCGCCCCGCCCCGCCCCGCCCCCAGTATATTCCCTTCCCCCATTTGCTTCTGTCTGGTAAATAGATTACTCCCTCCCCTCTTCTGTCTCTCCTCTCTATCGTATATTTATATATTTTTAATTTTCAAAAATTCATATTTTCTCAATCATATATTCAAATTTCAATTATTATATATATAAACGATCAGCGCTTCGATACATACGCATAGGTATATATATTGCAAGATTTTGAGAAGAAAATTTACGGGGCATATTTCCGTTATATTTCCGTTTTAATTTATTTTCAGGGCGTAGAAAAAGAGTTTGGAGGTGGTGATTACTCCACATGGTATCTCAGCGTGTATATGTTTATGACCATTAATTTCGGATTTTTCTGGAGATATTTTCCGGACATCAGATTTTCTCTTCGGGTTGATCAGAATTTATTTTGGGTAACGATTCCGAAATTCCGTCTTCGTACTTTTGTATATTATAGCATGTTAGTGTTTATATATTTATTTCATAATTTTTAGAAATTGTTGGAGAAGTCACTTTTGGTCCGAGTTTTGGTTCAGGTGGCCGTGTTATTCATTTCTGGAGTGTTTATACACGTAAATATAAATTATTGTGTTAATTGTTGTTGGTTGTATCGATGTGATATCGACTGGCAGTCCGAGAAATAGAGGAGGTGCTGTCTGATTTCCAAGAAAATATTATTTTAAATTATTTTCCAGGCTCGATAATTCTTATAAAATTATTTTCGGGTGTTCGAGCACTATTATTTAGTTATAAAATGATTCAGAGACCCGTTTTAATTCCGAAAAATGTTTAAAAATTCATAATAAATCAACCGTTCATCTGTTTAATACGAAACGAACGCGTATAGACTCAGAAAAATATTCCGCTTTCAATAAAAATACTTTCGAGACCCAAATTCTTTTGTTTCGAAAGGTCGCTTGTTTTACGAATCATTCTGAGTCGATTATTGATCAATAAACCATATTTTTGACCTGATTTCGATTGTAAAAGTGCCAAGTCAAATGTTTTGACGAACCGAGGCGTATGTGATATGAATTATGTGATACATGGATTATGTGCTTACGTGCTATGTGAATTACGTGCGTACGTGGGTTAAGAGTCTTGTGTTTGACTGTTTTAATTATTGTGCGGGCTATCGTATGGGTAGACGATAGGGTAGTGACGCGTAATTCGTCGAGTGATTATCGATTAGACGGTTAAAGTTCTATATTTTAATTATAGATGCGGATCTCTCGAGTTGATCAGGACAAAGTGTTGGATAAAGAATGAAATGGTATTGGATATTTGGCTTCTAGCAATCGCAGGAGCAGCATATCGGTGAAATGTTAAAAAGAAAGACAGTGACGTTTTGAGACAGAATGTCAAAATAGATGTGTCGTTGCGAGTGTGACTAACTACTAAAACTCAAAGGCAAGTATCCCTATCATCACTTATTGTTCAAGTGATATTTATTTTGAAGCTTATTATGCAAGTATTGCTTTCCCTATTCAGTTCAAGATAGATAAATGTTTTACATATCGCTGAATTAAATGATTCTGTTTATGCAAGTATTCTTCTGCTATTCTATGATCAGAATAGCTAAGTGATTTTACTTATCCAATTATCGAATTTATAAATATTTTGGATTTTGAGAAAAGTGATTTGGTTGCGAATATTCCTACCCAAGAATTGGGGGAATAAAATTATTTCGAGTGTCGAATATTATGACCCCTTTTTCAATAAAATGTTTTAAGATTGGATGGTTACTGGTTGCGTAAGAGGCCAGGCACCGGTCTAGCGTGAGCTATTATACGGAAGTGTAATATCTTTCAAGGCTTGTTATGCCTTTTCTGGCGCCCTATAGGTACCGTATGTCTTCGGGATACGGGTAGTACCTATATTTACGGTATGGCTGCGGGATACCGGTGCTGTTTCGTGACTGATCATCAGGAACATCATAGTGCATAATTGGTTCCAATCTAAAATATTGTTTCTTTATTGTTTTGATAATCATAGAATAAATGATTTATCAACTGTTTCTGTTTTGGAATAATGGTGAAAAGCAGTTTTGATTCAGATTCTGATTTATGCTGATACTTACGTTGTTGTTAATATCAAAGGTGGTATTAGTATAGATGATTGATGTTGACTTCAGTATGGGTGTTGTGAGCATCAAAGTTCGTATTGATATCTAATTTGATATGATAGCAAAATAAGTATTAATTTGAAGAGTTCGGTTTTGAGTAAAGTTTATGATTTAATCCATAATCATTGTTTCTTGTTATTATTGTTTACGATATTTCCGTAAACACTGTTTTACGAGTTTGATTCTCGTCAAGATTCAAAGTATTGCTGAAGCATTTCGCTCAAAAATATCAAAATGGTTTTTAAATACAATTAAGGAATCAATTATGGGGTTCCTCCACCAAAATTTTATGATTCAGCGATTATGGTTTTAAAATGTTCTGCTCTAATGCAGATGTCGGTTTATATCAAAACAACCCTATATATGTCATAATGATCTTGCTGAGCATTTCTTCCGCTCATACTTGCCTGTTTTTAAATTTAACCTCCAGTGAGGATTAGCTCGTGTTGTTTAACTCCGTAATTCAAGGAAGCAAAGAAGAAGCTCTTGGAAGGTGGTTGGTCCAGGGTTTGCGATCTAGTGTAAGTTTTATTGTGTAAAGTTGTTTATATTATATTATATATAGTTGTATATTTTATTTGGGCCTAGTGTACTTCAATTCGAAGTTATACTAGTGGGTTTAGTTTTGAGTTGGAATTTATTGAAAAGAATTTTAAAAGAAAGCGAAAAATTTATTGGTGGGATTTGGATATCTTGTTTCTAGAACTGTAACCTTAAAAGATCTTGGATTAGTTTGGGGTCATAAATGATAAATATCTTCCGCTGGCATTTGTTTATTGATTAAACAGGTTAATTTGGATTGAGGTTTCATAGTGACGACCAAAGCCTCTGACTCCGAATTTGAGGGCGTTACAGGTTGGTATCAGAGCTGAGGTTATAGTAATATAAATTAATGTATTTGAGGTCTTTATAGGATCAAGTCAATTGATTATTTGTATTAAAATTACTAATTTCACTAGTAGCGCATTATTATTTTTGGGATTTATCCCGATTTTAAGAATATTCGAAATTTGAAATGAGATCTCACGAGATTTATTAAAACTACGATGATATATTAAATCGATTTATTTTTCATTTTTCACTTAAAAAACTAGCTTTTTAAAATGAATTCTTTTAGATATGCAATATTCATTTATCAAGATAATTTTTTGCAAATCTTTTGAATTATTTTAATATTTTGAATTATTCAAATAACAGATATATCTATATTATATTGTAGCATTTGATTCAATGCATTTTATATTATTTAAAGAAAAAAATATATACTGTTCAATAATCTGAAGGAATTAACCAGTTCAACTGATATTTATAGAACTTTATCGAATTGAAAAATATTTATTTTTAGGAGAATATTATACAATGTTATCAAATTATTATATGAAGAAATATTAGAGTCGTAATGAAAAAACTTAAAAATGGTTTAAATAGCGATATACTTATAATTTGTTCTTCGAATTCTTGAAAAAAATCATGAATATCAATAATAAGTCTTTACAATATATAATTTATTTTTGTGTTACAACAATGATTGATACTCGGCTGCATAAAAAATAGATATGGATTGTTTATCAGTGATAATGTGAATACTATATATAAATCACAGTAATTTATTTATTACATAATTTTAATTTTTGAATAATTATAAATGTATGTTATTTAAGTAATCAATTGTCTTACTAGATGTTAATAATGATTATACATGTACATAAATCAGACATTTAACATATAAATAATTGAAACCATCATAATTTACTAAGAAATGTAACATACGATAATTTACATGGTAACACACACATATAACTTAATCTTACTTTCTTAACAGTAGTGTAAATAAAAAACTAACATTTTTCCTACGTTGAATTTCAAAAACTAACATTTTCCAATAAAATCAACTTTTATAGTAACAATAATGTAAATTTTACATTATTGTATATTATGATTGCAAGTCATTTCGACTTCAGTTATGCATTTTTTTATCTTTAACATGAGTAAGTTAATTGTAAGTTAGTAGTGAACTCGGTAATAATATAGACCGATACATATAGTTTATTTAAATAAAATTCAAAATTTTTGGTCAACTCTGTATTCAACATATATGTTAATTTTAGCTTTTTATTTGTAAACATACTAACGACATTCTACAAATTAAGTTCAATCGTTTCGTTTTAAACGTACACTGACTATCCTGTTTATATTCATTCATTAAATACAAATTATACAACACAACCAAGAATATATATATATAGCTTAATGAGCTATATTATAAACGTTGTGTAATTTGATGATTTCTTGTATGAAAATAATACACATTGATAAACAATCAATTTGTATTTGATATACGTTAGATATTGTATAACATTTACAAATAATAAAACAACTAAGAGCAATTCCAACAACCTCCTTGCATTTTCACTACAAATAGTATAAATAAATGAGCTCCTAATTATTTAGAAGCCAAAATCAAACAATTTCTCCAACAATTCTCTTTAAAATCACTCTCTATCTATCTTTTTACTCATTAAAGTCATTTATGTTAAATAGACGGATAAGAAAAATATAATATAATAATAATTGAAGATAGGGTATTCAAGTAAGAAAGCATTCGAAACTCCTAATGTTATAGCGAGTGACAAGGAGCTTGTTGGAGATGAATTTTATCTCCATTTTTTCAAATTTTGACTTAAAAGTCTATATAACGATAGTGTTGGAGTTACTCTAAGAACATTATAATGCTGCTCGATAAACGACTCTCAAATTAGTAAGCTCGCCTGCACCAACCCAAAACTGTAAGAGTACTAAACAATGTCAATTTGTACGTACAGTTTCGTTTCAAAAATGTAATAACCATACTAATTCCATTCATGTCAGCTTAATTATATATATTGTTGACGGAGGAATCTGGTAACAACAAAGATTGTGGTTTCTTGCCGGAATTAAGATCTATGACGGTGGTTCTTCGCCGGAAAATCAAGCGGTGTGTGGTGGTTTGTGGTTGTTTTAGGCTGAGATTGATCAGAGTAAGTGGTGGCTCCCTTATCAGCTCTCAACTTCTTACCCCTTTATATAAGGATCAAGCCTGACGTAGTTCCACACTTGTCTGCTTGGTTAAGAAAATAACTATTAGACAAGACCACATTATCAAATTTATCATGCCAATCCTTCGGTGCTTGTTTTAGACCATAAAGTGATTTCTTCAACTTACATACCTTGTTCTCATAACCAGGAATAACAAACCCTTCGGGTTGTTTCATATAAATCTCTTCATCTAATTCACCATTCAAGAATGCAGTTTTCACATCCATTTGATGAATGACAAGGTTGTGTATAGCAGCAAGTGCTATTAACAACCTAATAGTGGAAGTCCTAGCAACAGGAGCATAAGTATCAAAATAATTAATCCCTTATTTTTGTCTAAAGCCTTGGATAACCAATCTAGCTTTAAACTTATCTATTGTGTCGTCCACCTTCATTTTTCTTTTGAAGATCCATCTGTTTCCCAATGCTTTACAGCCAGGGGGCAGATCACTCAATTCCCATGTATTATTATTCATGATAGAATCCATCTCATCTTGGATAGCTTCTTTCCAGAATGCAATATCCCTTGATGTCATAGCTTCACTAAAAGTTTTTGGATCATCCTCAATAATAAAACAATATTGGTATTGATATTCAATTTCATCTCTAGAACATTCAACTAGATAAAGATGAAAGTCATCTCCAAAAGACTTCACTTTTCTAGCTCTAGTGCTTCTCCTTGGTTCAGACGGTCCATGAACATCTTCAGTAGAAACTGAGTTCCTACTATAAGAATTCTGAAGCATGTCCCTTGGCCTAGGTATAGACGTAAATCTGTTTTCATCAAAGATATCATCTCTTGACTCAATAATCGAGTTCACAGACACATAGTCATTTGATTCTAACATATAAAATCTATATGCGATGGAATGCTCAGCATAACCAACAAAAATACAATCTATACCTCGTTCAGAAAACTCAATTTTGGTGACTCTTTGTACCAAAGTTCATAAGGGGTAATCTTATTTCTCTTACTAGGAATTCGATTCAATAAATAACAGGCTGTTAATATAGCCTCACCCCAAAAACCCTCACTCAAACCCGAGTAGGATAACAAGGAATTAACCATTTCTTTCAAAGTCCTATTCTTTCTTTCTGTCACACCATTTTGTTGTGGTGTATAAGGAGTCGTGGTTTGATGTATTATACCAGTAGATCAAAAATATACCGGATCATAATACTATCCTCCTCTATTAGTACGTAGATTTTTAATCATGGTACTCTGATGTAGCTCTACTTCTTCTTTATATATTTTAAAGAAGTCAACAGCTTCATCCTTTGCATGCAACAAATATACATAACAATATCTAGAAGCATCATCAATAAAAGTAACTACATACTTTTTATTTCCTAATGATGGTGTAGAATGAAAATCATATAAATCACTATGTATTAGTTCTAATACATCAGACACCCTGTTAGCATCTTTAAAGGGCATTCTAGTTATCTTTGTCAACATGCATGTTTTGCATTTTTCATTATTTAAATCAATAGTAGATATGAGACTCATTTTAGACATATCCTTTATTCTTTTATAATGTACATGTCCTAGTCTAGCATGCCATAATTCTGATTTATTCAAACTATTGCTAGTACTAGTAGAAGCCATACAAGCAGATTCTTTATTAAATGCAGTATTTACATTCAACATAAACATACCATTACATAAATAGTTAAAGCCAACAATGATTATTTAATACAACACCAGACAAGAGATTCTTTCGAATCCCCGGAACATACAACACATTATTTAATAATATATATTTTCCAGAAGTAAAAACTAGCTTGACATTTCCTAGTCCTTTGATCGGTTCAGTTGCAACATTTCCCATCTTTAAGATAGATCCATCTTCGATTGGTTGAAAGTCTATGAACCAATGAAGATCTTTACATACATGACTCGTTGCTCCTGAATCAATCCACCAAGCAACATTATCATCCTGCACATAAAATGCCTCAGATATTAGTGATACATAATTCTGACAAGAATTATAATTTTGTATTAAAATCTGACCTTGTTGCTTTTCTGGATTCTTGGATCCACTTGGACTAGCATTTTGTTTTTCCTGCTTGCCTTTACCAACCCGACAATCCTTCTTGAAATGTCCAGGTTTGCCACACTTCCAACATGCCATCTTAGGCTTTTTGTTGGAAGAGTTGTGGTTTCCTTTAAACTTTGGTTTATCACCCTTTCCATCCTTAGAATTCTTAGAAGGTCCACCATCTTCAGCCATATTTACAGAAGAATCACCGACTTGGTTCTTGCCCTTAGTATTATTCTCAATTTCTTGAGTTCTCAAAGCCTCTTCAATTCTGAAGTGACTTCCAAGTTCAACCAGCGTCATATCATCTTTATTATGTTTCAAGGTGTGTTTAAAATCCTTCCATGATGGTGGCAGTTTGTCTATAACACCATAAACAGAGATAGATTCATCCATCTTCAAATTGTGTTGAACAAACTGTCCCAGAATCCTTAACAATTCATTGTATTGTTCCATCACCGGTCTAGAATCGACCATTTTATAGTTCATAAAATTACTGACCAGAAACTTCTTACTAGAAGCATCTTCTGCCATGTACTTGGATTCAAGAGAATACCACAATTCTTTCGCTGAATCAACATTTTGGTATACATCGAAAAGGGAATCAGACATATCGTTCAAGATGTGACCGCGACAGATGTAATCATCATTTTCCCATTTGCAGCGCTTCCTTGTTTGTTCAATAGTTTCGTTCTCAATCACTTATGGCATGGGGGTACTCAGAACATACACAACCTTCAGCGTGGTCAACAGAAAATGCATCTTCTTCTGCCATCTTCTAAAATCCTGACCCTCAAACTTGCCCAGTTTTACAAACTTGCTTGTCATATCTTTTACAGATTCTCCGTTCGTCATCTTCAGAAAAAATTAACTTCAATCTATGTTAGGAAAAAATGGTAGTAACTTGGATTTTTCTGAAGTCGTGTGAACACTTTCAGATTGAAGTTATTTGTGGTTCACCCAAATAAATCAATCAGATAAAGTCAGAAATTCTGCAAGAAGAGCGAATGTGTTTTTGTTGTGAATTTCAAGAAAATGAACCAACACCTAAAATTGATCAATGCAACCCCTATATATGGATGTCAGCAGATGTGTCTTTTGCCAACAAACACATCTCAGTCTTTTGCCAATAGACACATCTCAGTCTAACAGTCATGGCTAAAACTAACAGACACATCTTATTTCAACAGGTGTGGCTGCTGCCAATGGACATGTCTCATAAACAAAAATACCAAAATCATAATAAACTCGAACAAAGCGTGCACTCCGCACTCTCCCGACTTGTTCAATTTAATATTATGATTGTGACGACTGAGAATTTTTTGACGTAATTAAGTCAATAAAGTATGATTTATGTGAAGTGATTATAATTATGTGATTAAGTGCTGGTTAATTGTCTTTATTGTATATTAGTATCTGAGAGCGTAGATAGAAGCGTTCCAATTTAAAGAGTCAGTTTAGGGGTTAAGCTGTGTTGTTGGGCCGTCACGTAGAACGGAACCCGTCCTAAAAAGGGATTAAAGTATTTAAAATATGAAATATGTGTTATTATATGAAATGAAATGTCAAAGTAAAGTATTGCGTTCTAGTGACGTGTTGGTTGGTAAAGATAATTGTGAAGCGTAATTGAAACGCTGAGCGTCGGGCCGTCAGGTAGAACGTGACCCGGTACGCGTAAAGAGGAATAATGATAAAAGGAAAAAATTTATGATCAGACATGAGTTGTGATGTGTGAATATATGTGCTTGCTTGTCTGTATACATGATTACGTGATCTGTTGATATTTTTTATGGATTTAAGGGAATTATTTAATTTAAACAAGGTTTATTTAACCTTCGCGCATTTTTATAAAATTACCTGAGTAAGATAAAGGCATGGGATTTGTTCTGTTATGTTCATAATAGTCCTACAGACTTTTTAAAAATTATGGACGGATTTATTTGGTGATCGTTGCATTATGAATTGATTTTTATGTGATAAAATGCTATTATTAGCACAAACTTGTAAAAATCATATAAAATCAACCGCTCGCTCAAAAGTTTATTATGAGTAATGGTTGGAAAGCTAATTTCGAGATCTTCGTCTTAAAATTGTCATTTGCAATAATTTTCGACTTTCCGAGAGAGATATATTTTATATTTGACTTTTATCTTATTTGAGTAAAAAGAAAGGATTAATCAAACCAAAAAGGGATTTAGTAGATTACTAAAATACCCTTGGCCCTAATACAAATATAAACTCTTTCCTCCCCCTTTTTTTTCTTCTTTTTCCCGTGAGCATCCTCCCCCTCTCCCTCACTTTCTTTCTTCCTCTCTCTCGAACACCCTCTCTCTCGGCTCTCTCCATCTCTCTTTTCTCTCTCTTGCATGCAACACCAAATATTCACCTAAATTCAAAGATATTACCATCTATAGCTTCCATTTTCGGTATACTTCTCAAATTCCACTTGCATGTAAGTGTTTGTATAAGTGTTTATGGTTCCATCTCTATGGTTGTGTTCAAGGAAATACAAGTTCTTGATATATGATCATAAGAGTAGATTCAAGAGATTTTGTGGTTTAAAACTCAAGAGGAGACCCGTTAGGGGCACTCTTAAGTTCGACCATCACCGACCATGATCCAAGGAGAGCCGGTGGAATTTTAATGATGTGTTAATATGATTTTGAGCCTTGCATGTTTTGTGTTAGGTCCCAATATGTTTGTAGAAGGGGGGTTGAATACAAACTATACCGTTTAATCGAATAAAATGCGGAATAAAAATTGAAACAAAATTCAAGTTAAATAAAACTTTTATTAAACTTGAAATGTGTTACAACAACGGTATCTGTTACAAGGAATTAATCCTAAATTAATTATCACAAATTTAGAATAAATTCGACATGAACTTTTTCTATTTTTGCAATAATTAGAATCAAATGCTAAAAGCGATTTGAGATTAAGTTCTAGGGATTTTGATCCGCTAGATAGTTACACAAGAACAACAAAAGAATTTCTAGTGAATTGGATTTAACAATAACTGCTAGAAATAAATGCTTTGAGAATTTTACAATAATTTCTCTGCTTCTGTTTGTTTTGTGTTCTTCAGTGGTTGGCTGTGTATTCAATTGTGTTGACAAAATGATCTGCTTCTGTTTGTTTAAGTAAACAGATCACTCGAATTGAATCAGCATGACATTCGGCAAGACAATCCAAAATGAACTAGCAAGACAATCCTTTGAACTGGTAGAACTTTCGGTAGGACAATTACTTGACTTGGAAAGACTATCGGTAGGACAATAGAATGACTTGGTAGAACTATCCAGAAAGACTTGGTAGGACTTTTGGTATGACAATCCAATTGTCATACCAATTCAAATCTGTTTTGCTGATTTTCTTTTTGAATATAAATTCAAAATCATTTCTGAAAAATGCATAATATTAATTCAGAATTAATTAACCAATTAATTCAATTAATCAATAAATTAATCTTTACAGATTTAATTTATTTTCTTAATTAATTTAAATGACTTAATTAATTAATAGAGAATTAATACTACTATTGAACAACAACCACTCTTCTGACAATCTTCTGAAAATCACTGAATCCATTTCACCACTTGAATGTTGACACTTGATGTACTGTCTGGTTCATGAATGACTAACTTCTGTGATGTTTCTCCAAGTCTTGATTTTCTTCAGATTAAATTCCTGTAATTAATTGATACCCTGACGAGATCTCTGTCACTTGGTTAAATCTACAATCTTGATTTATATCACTGAGGCTTGATCAATTACTTGAGCTTCTTCCAGTGAATCTTCAAGTCTGTAGATGAACAATGTTTCTTAACCCTTTGACAGATGTTACTTTGTGAGATCTCTCCGACGATAGATCCACTATTTACTTATTACATTCTTATTTGAGTTGAGTTAAATCCTCGAATAAACAAATAGGCTTAACATATGCCTTTCAATCTCCCCCTATTTGTTTGTCTAACAATAACAACAAATACCTAGAGGATAACTCAACTAACAAATAAGAAAAAGATATAAACAGTAATGCAAAGTAAATAGCAGAAAAGTTCTGGATTATATTTAACATTTTCCAGATTCCAAAAGAAATTTACAAGTGAATACAAGATAGATGTTCCTCTAGCCTGAACATATAACTACATTAGTCTATCTTGATTCATAAAGCTCTAATCATATTACATTGAGTTTTGAGCTAATTGACTTCAGTTGTCTTCTCTTCTGACTTCACCTTCTTCTAAATCTTGAAGCAACTCCTTGTCAAAGACACGATCCTTTTCTGAAGTGAAGCTTGCTGGTCTGACTGGTTGAACTCCAACTGACTTCAGCTTATTCTTGAACTGATTGTACCTTTTAATATTCTTTTCACAATAAGCTTGAATCAAATCAGCAGCTTGAGTCTTCAACATGGATGAGTATCCAGCAGTTCTTAAATGATGTTCCATCCAGACCAGATGCTTAGCTGAGTAGTCTTTAAGAGATTGTGCATCTAGCTGACAGATTGAAGACAATCAGACTTAAAGAATCTCACCTGATGAGGATTGTTGACCACTTGAAGACTAGCCCTGCTGGAAAACTCTTTAAGCCTTTCTCGAAGAACTTCATTCAATTCTGAGCTTCTTTTTACTTTGTTGAGAAGAACCCAAATCTCTGACAAAGAACGATTTTCAAACAGATGAAGTGACACCTTGAAAGATCCTTCACTCTGACAATATACAAAAATGCTCATCTCATTTAGGGATCTGTCAAAAGCAGCTGTGATCCTTGAGACTTCAGTCTTGATAGCATTCATGTACATGTCATTGTTAGGATTTGAGATTTCCAGCTTGTCAAGAAAATATAGGAACTGCCTATCATTGTTAGTGCTCAGCTGAGGCATATCAAGTACTCTCCTAGCTTCATCCCATTTTTCACCAATCTTCAGTCTGACATCTCTTCTCCTTTCTTGAGCCTTAATGTCATGAAGACGTTGCTTTTGAAGAGTTTCTGTTCTTTTTATGTCTTTCCTCATGTCAATGATCTGGGAGACCTTTTTGAGTTCAGCTTCTTTTCTTTTCATCTCTGACTGCTGCTGCTGAAACTCTTTCTCAAAGATAGGATCCACTGTAGCTTCCTCTTCCCATTCTCCAAAATCACTTTCCTCTTCAGCTTCAAATAAACCATCTTTATCTTCCAAGACTGGTTCAGTGGGAATGTCAAAAATATCAAAGTCATCCTGTTCTCCACTGTAGTAGACATCATCAGCCTTTCCTTTGTCTCCAGCAGAGGTATCTTTTTCTTTTCCCTTTCCACTACTCCCTTTCTTCTCCCCCTTAGTTGAGGGATCCTCTACTGACTTTCCTTTAGAACCTCCATGACCTCCAGAGCCTGAGCCTCCACCAGACGGCCCTTCAAAGTAAGTTCTTTGTTCTTCATTAGGGCAGTGAGAATTCTTGATCATGAAATACAAGTATTTCATCCCTTCATTGAGATGTTCCATGCCCGTTTCTATCTTTAGAAATCTGGAGGAGTCCAGTGAATGATTCATTTCAACCAGGTCTTCAAGAGAAGTCATTCTTGTATGTAGAGAGCAGAAGTTAGAAATGTCGTCAGCTGATAAAGTTGGAGTTTCCTGAATGGAATTGAGCTTTGGTATGACAGTGGTCTTGAGATCTGATATCATTCCTGATGAGTGCCAGCTGATAGTTGACAGAGGTGGAAGAAGAAGACCGTTCAACCATTTGTGCTTTGAATAATTTAGCTTCAGCTTGGCTTTTAGCAAGTTCTTCTTTTAAAACAGCAATTTGAGCTAACAGGTTTTCAGTGTCTGTGTCTGTGTGTGCTCTCATCTGAATTTCACTCGTGTTTGGTTCACTCACCTCACGTGCTTGTGTTTCTCTCAATATAATTGCTCGTGAGGAGTCTTGTTATTGCTGTTCTTCTGTACCTGCAATTAAAATCACCCTAGCCTCTTCAAGAGAGGTCAGTGGTGGTGCAATGGGAATTCGCGAGTCCCGATCCTCAGTCAAACCTATCATTTCATGTGAAATAGATGTCTGAATTGCTTTAGGGATAGATTGACCGAGTTGCCCTCCACTTTCTCCAGATAAATCTGTGAGTGGAGAATCCCGTGAGGGAGCCAGAGGTTTTGGATTTGGGAGGGGAGAAAATGACTCTATTAAAGGTGGCTGAGAGTCAGATTTTCCCTCAGAAGCATGCAACTGCTCTTCTGCCGTAACTATGGCAGGCACTGTAACCGACTCTATGTGCACTCCTCGCTCTGTGTCCTGAGTAACATCTATGGATATGTATGGTTCCATTGTGAGTAATGGAATTGTGCTTGACTCAGTACAGGATGCCATGGCCCTATGGCGAATTTCAATAGATTCATCCTGTTGAGAGGATGTTTCTAGTAACTGTTCAGTGACCATTTCAAAGTCCATGTCCTGTTGGGAGGACAAGGAAGGGCTTTCAGATGCCTCAGTAAATGTTCTTCTTTTCTTCGGAGGAGGCAGAGCTGAGGGTTCATTCACATCCACCAATACACTACTTCCTATTAACCTTCTGGGTAACATTTTAGACAGTGGGGGAGAGGTTGAGATAGGTTGTGACTCTGTGTTTGGCTCTATGACCTGGGATTGAAGCTGTGGTTCTACAACTTCATGGTCAGTCCTATCAACCACTGGGGGTCTTTCAACAGAAGTAGGAATGGAGTGAGAGTGAGGAATTACTACTTGTAATGGAAGAACATCTGATGTTGGAGGAGCCTGGGTGGCTTGAACCACTGGAGGTTGAGCTTGCTGTTCATGACCGGGAAGATTGAAAATAGGTAAGGGAATATAAGTGGCCATGAAAGCAGATACAAGTACTGGAACTTGCATGAATTTGAAGGTTGTGTCTTGGCGGGTGTAAATCTTTTTGCTTACAGGAGGGGATTCGGTTACTGTGGAGTTAGCAAAAAGGGCTTTGTGCTCAGGTGTGAGAAGATGATCTGCTATAAGCATGAGAAAACGAGCATAGTAACACGAGACCCTACGATTTGTAGAATGATCACGTAAAGCAGTAGTGAGACGTCTCAAGAGAATGGGTAAAAGTAGTTTGCCAAAATTGATCCTTTGATTGAAAACAACCGCAAGACCAACATGCTGCAGAGTGAAAGTGATGTTGTGAAAGTTTGATTTAGTGCAGTTGGCAAACACTTTAGAAAGTGTATCGAAGAAAATGTCCCATTCAGACACCAAATTGGATTTTGAAAGTTTGGTTAAATTGATCACCCCCTGATAGTGAATAGCATGGAAAAAGTTTGAAATATCATTTTCAGAGGGCAAATTATAGAAATTGTCCATAGGAAAATTTAAAGCTCGATTGACGACTGTTTCATCAACCACATACTGTGTGTTTTCCACGGTGAATGAAAAAGATTTAAAATCATCGGCCACAGTAGAGGTTGTGCAAATCAGTCTTAGCAGATCAACATTTAAAATCACAATTGATTTAATAGCAGAGCTAACAATCGAATGGTCATTTAAAAATCTAATCCACAGCTTAAATTTTTCTACATCACATTTATCCGGATTAAAATAACCAACCTGATTATGCGCGACAATTTGGAAATTGAGAGCCATGAAAAACATAATAAAACACACACTTTCACAATTTTAAGAATGATATTAAGAAAATTCGAATTAAAAAAAATTAATAATTCGAATTAAGTCAATTATATTCGAAAAACTTAGAAAGTAATGTATCTCGTTAAAATTCTTAACTCGCAATAACAAATCTGAAAAAAAACCGCACAAGACACAAAATAATAATAAATAACACAAGAAAAACACACAAAACAAAACAAAAGTTAATACCCAATTATAAATAAGCACACACAGATTTAAAGAACGAGAAAAATGATTCAAAAACGAAAAAAGTTTTGAAAAAATTTGGCAGCACTTCCTCACTGTATGAATACACACGTATGTATATGTAATAGTGAAGTGTGCTGAGTAAAAACTCGAGCAAAAGAAATATTAATGGCGGTTGAGATGGTTCGAAGAGAGAGAGAAGAGAAACAGTTGAGTTTTGAAACGAAGAGAGAAAGAGAGACTGTTGAAATTTTTAAAAAATAGAGAACTGAACTGATGAAAATAAAACAGACACAAAAACGATTAAGTAGTATAACTGGTATGACAATCCGGGATTGTCATACCGATTGTCATACCGGCTTAAAGACAGAAAAAAATAAAAGAAATAAAATTAATAAACACTAAATATATATAACTGGTATGACAATCTGATAGTCATACCGATTGTCATACCAGTATAAAATAAAAGAAAAAAAAATATATATATAAGGTTTATAACTGGCAAGACAATTGATAGTCATACCGATTGTCTTGCCAGTATAAAACTATACTGATAACCAAAATAACACAGTTATATACTGAAATGACTTTCAACAAGACAATTTCAATTGTCTTGCCGATTGTCATTCTGGAAATAAAACAATTATAAACAGAATTAGTATGTACATATTTATATATATATGTACTGAAATGATTTTCAGCAAGACAATTTTAATTGTCTTGCCAATTGTCATTCCAGTAGAAAGACAATTATATACTTACAGAAAATATTTATAAAAACAAAGACAATATTTTAGAATTAATTATTTTTATTCCAAAAATAGATTTCTGTTGAATTTTAGCAAATAAAATTCATAGAAAAATATTTTTAGAGAAAATAAAATATTCTGAGATATTTGAAATTAACAAGTAGAGTAAATAAAATAGATAAGATAATATAAATTATATAGAAATAAGCAGGAAATATTGGAAAATGATAAAATAAATTTGCAAATGAATTTTTCATTTATGAAAAATTCATTTGTAAATTCACTCAAGAACAGATTTCAGATATTCAAAAGTTTAATCACTAAAGCTATTCAACATACCCAATTTACCAACTAATTTGGTAAATGTGGATTCATCAAGAGGTTTAGTGAAAATATCTGCTATTTGTTCTTCTTTTGGAACAAAAAATAGTTCAACAGTACCATTCATGACGTGCTCTCTAATAAAATGATACCTGATGTCAATGTGCTTTGTCCTCGAGTGCTGCACAGGGTTGTTGGTGATGGCTATTGCACTTGTATTGTCACATAAAATAGGAATTTTGTTCAATACAGAGCCACAGTCTCGTAGCTGGTTCCTAATCCACAAGATCTGAGCACAGCAGCTTCCAGCAGCAATATATTCAGCCTCGGCCGTTGAGTTGGAAACTGTTTGCTGTTTCTTGTTGTACCATGAGACTAGTCTGCTACCTAGGAATTGACAACTCCCTGAGGTGCTTTTCCTATCAACAACACTTCTTGCATAATCTGAATCTGTATATCCAACAAGGTTAAAACCAGATTCTTTAGGGTACCAAATACCTAGATTTGGTGTTCCCTTAAGATATCTCAAGATTCGTTTAACAGCAACGAGATGAATATCTCTAGGATCCGCTTGGAACCTTGCACATAAGCATGTAGCAAACATAATATCTGGTCTACTTGCAGTAAGATAGAGTAACGAGCCAATCATACCTCTGTAGCTTGTGACATCTACCTTAATGGAGTTTTCACATGGTCCAAGCTTGACAGCTGTAGTTGATGGAGTCCTTGCTGATGCAGAATCCTCTAGATTGTACTTTTTGAGGAGTTCCTTGAGATACTTGGATTGACAAATAAATGTTCCATCTAACCTTTGATTTACTTGTAATCCAAGAAAGAACTTCAGCTCTCCCATCATGCTCATTTCAAACTTGCTGTGCATTAACTTAGCAAATCTCTTACAGAGATTATCATTAGTAGACCCAAATATTATATCATCCACATAGACTTGGACTAATATAGTATCATTCTTATGTTTTTTAGAAAAGAGAGTTTTATCTATGACACCTCTAATAAAGCTATTTTCAATAAGAAATTCAGAGAGAGTGTCATACTATTTTCTTGGAGACTGTTTGAGCCCATAGATAGCCTTGAAAAGAAAGAAGACAAATCCAAATGATCTGGATCTTCAAAACCAGGAGGTTGCTCTACATATACCTCTTCATCCAGCTTTCCATTCAGAAAGGCGCTCATGACATCCATTTGATAAACTTTAAAATTAGAGAATGCTGTAAATGCCAAAAATATCCTGATGGCCTCTAGTCTAGCCACTGGAGCATAGGTTTCATCATAATCAATGCCTTCAGCTTGTGAATACCCTTTAGCTACCAGTCTTGATTTGTTTCTTATAACCACACCATCTTCATCTAGTTTATTCCTGAATACCCACCTAGTACCAACAGCTTTCTTGTGTGTAGGTCTAGGTACCAGTTTCCAGAATTGTTGATGTTCAAACTGATTGAGTTCATCTTGCATAGCAATCACCCAATCTGGATCAGTCAGTGCTTCCTCAATCTTCTTAGGTTCCATCTCAGAAAGAAATCCTGAGAACAGACACCCATTTTGAGTAGCACGTCTAGTTCTGACTCCAACATCTGGATCACCAATAATCAACTCAAAAGGATGAGCTTTATTCCAGACAGTCTGTCTTGGAAGATTTGATCTTGATGATTCGCCTTGAAATTCATTGGGATGTTGTGTCCTACTAGTTGATCCTTCAGCATCTCCCCCCTGAGTTGTTGCCATGTTGACTTGAAGATTCTCCATCAGTAGCAGTGGTATCTCCATTGTTGCCAAAGTTTCCATCACCATTACCTTGAGTATCATCATGATTAACAGGTTCTTCACCAGCAACAACCTCAGGTTCTTGACCATGTTCTGATTCTGAATCTGACATATCATCAAACTTCAGTTTTTCAGAAAGATCTTCAGTTTGGATACTAGGGAGTTTAGTGTCATCAAATGTAACATTGCCACTTTCAGTTACTTTGTGTTGATCAATGATATACACTCTGTATGATCTTCTTCCATATCCAACAAAAATACCCTCATATGCCTTTGCCTCAAATTTACCACGACGATCATCTCCATCCTTGAGCACGAAGCATCTGGTACCAAATACATGAAAGTATTTGATAGAAGGTTTCTGTTCATTCAAAATCTCATAAGGAGTTTTCATGAAGTCTTTGTTGATTAGAGTTCGATTCTGGGTATAACATGCAGTATTGACAGCTTCAGCCCAAAAGTACATTGGAAGACCTGATTCACTTAACATCGTTCTTGCGGCTTCAATCAATGTACGATTCTTCCTTTCTACCACTCCATTTGCTGAAGGGTTCTAGGAGCTGAAAATTGTCTAGTAATCCCTTTGTCTGTACAGAATCCATTGAGAAATGAATTCTTGAATTCTGTTCCATTATCTGACCTTATTGCTCTAACAGGGACATTAGAATCTAACTCAATCATCTTGATATGATCAATCACAACTTGTGGTGTTTCATCCTTAGAGTGAAGAAATAAAACCCACGTATACTTGGAATAATCATAAACTATCACAAGACAGTAATACTTCTTTGACATCGAAAGGACATTAACTGGTCCAAATTAATCCATGTGCAATAATTACAGAACACCAGTTATGGAAGATGTGTCAGTGCCTCTGTGACTTGCTTTCTTTGACTTTCCTTTCTGGCAAGCCTCACATAGTCCTTCTGGGGAGAATTCCAGCTGAGGCAGACCTCTGACCAATTCTCTTTTGACAAGAGAATTCATTGTTTTGAAATTGAGATGAGAAAGTCTCTTGTACCATAGCCAACTCTCATCTGACGATGCCTTTGCATAGAAATAATTGACTTCAGGATTGCTTCCAGAGTTCATGTCAGCTACGAACAAATTTCCTTTCCGGATTCCCATCAAGGAGGGTTTTTCACTTTTCTTGTGCAGAATCTGACACTTCAGCTTGTCGAATAAACATTGTAGCCGTTGTCACAGAACTGACTAATGCTAAGCAGATTGTGTTCAAGTCCTTGCACAACATACACATTTTCAATGATAACATTTCCAGCTAGCAAACAGCCATATCCTTCCGTTAAACCTTTGCTGTTATCTCCAAAGGTAACCACTGGGCCCGCTTTCTCAACCACATTGATAGCAGGGCTCTATCTCCGGTCATATGTCTTGACGATCCGCTGTCAAGAATCCACACTATCGGTTGTACCTGTTTAATGCCCTGCAATACAAATGGATTAGACCTTCTTCGGAACCCAAGCTTGGCTGGGTCCGGCATACTTGTAAAATTGGCCTTTATCAGGCAAAACAACATTCTTAATTTTAATATTCTCAACTTTCTCAATGACTGGACATTTGACCTTGTGAACAGCCTTGACAATTTCTGTTTAGGCTTAGGCACAAATGTCTCCTTTCTAGCTTTAGGAGGACTAGCCAGTCTTAGACCTATCATGCTTTCTATTATTCACATGCTGACGAGGAGTAGTCTTATCATTAGAAACATGCTTACCATTAAAATAAGCATACATCAGATTAAAAGCACAAGACATACAATCAGGAACACCATATGCTTTATGAGAGGGATTAACAATAGGCAACTTATGCATGGTAGACATGGCATTTGTGTTATCCAACTCATATGTGTCTGAGTTAGTCTCAGTTGCTTTCCACAACCTTGACTGGAACTTTTGACACACTTGACTTGGAGACAGCTTTCTCAGTAGCATTATCTTCAGCACGGATTTCTTCTTGAATAATAAATGAGGTCTCATCAAATGGTTCAGCAATTGATTCTTTATAGAGGGGTTCATCAACACCCTTAAGCACATGTGGTACTTCCCTGCCTTTAGCACAGACATGAGGAGGGGAGTTTATGCCTAATTTTCCAATAGCAGCATTGTAATCATAACCTATTCCAGATGTTTGATTAACAGCTTGCTTATTGTAAACTCTTTGGACTTCGAACAAGAATTAAAGTAAGCTTTAACCTTAGCCTCAAGACTGGTGATCTTGTCTTTGAGAATAGTTTCAAGTTGTCTATAACAGTCAACTCTATTCTCTAGAAAAGATACTTGTTCTTTTAATTTATCTTGATAATGTGCACAAGTCTTAATTCAGTTGACCTCTTTCTCAAGGTCTTTGATTTGTTGATTTAACAATTCATTATCACGACGAGCACCAATCTAAGGAACCTCCTAGATGATAAACTAATTCAGCATCAGTAAATTTTACCTCTTTTCTTGACGATGAGGTGTTTGCATCACTAGCCATGAGAGCAAGATTCCCAACTTCTTCATCTTCACTGTCAGTATCATCCCAGCTTCTTATCTTTGCCCAGGTAAGCCCTTTCAGATTTACTCTTTCTGATTAGAATCGTAAGAGTTCTTCCTAACTTGTTTTGGTTTCCTGCATTCTGTGGCAAAGTGTCCCAACTCATTGCAGTTGAAGCATCGAATGGTGCTTCGATCAACCATCCCTGTTTTATACCCACCACTGCTGGTGTTAGAGGATGAAGATCCACCTTTCTGGAATCTGTTGTAGTTGGACTTGTACTTGAACTTGGGATTCCTTTTGAATCTGACATTTGAGAATCTCTTGACAATCAGGGCCATTGACTCATCCTCCAATTGCTCCAGTTCTTCCAAGGAATAAAATCATCTCCTGATTGATTTGTAGTAGGAGGATCAAATTCTGCTACTATCACATTTTCTTCAACCTTGGAAGACTGTACCATTCTTTCTGACTGTTGAGATTGTTTGTTGTTGTTCATCAGCTACTAGAGCAGTAGACGTGCTGACCACTCTTCCTTTCCCGTAAACTTCCTTCTGCTGAATCTGCTCCAACTCATAAGTCTTTAACACACCATAGAGCCTTTCCAAAGAAATCTCACTCAGATCTCTTGCTTCTCTTATGGCAGTGATTCTATGTTCGAGATGAGTTGGCAGTGTTAAAAGGAACTTTTTGTTGACCTCCCTGATGGAATAGTATTTACCATTAATGTTCAGGTTGTTGATCAATGCATTGTACCTCTCAAACACTTCAGTGATTCCTTCTCCTGGATTGGATTTAAAGA